>NC_136897.1:26003634-26048634 GCF_949152265.1 Phoxinus phoxinus
TGTCCTGACCCCCGTCTGTTTTACCAGTCCAAGACAGAGGAGCCGAACCGGTTGAAGCTCAAGGAGCATGAAAATAGGATCAAACTCATGTCCAAAACTGTGCGATAGGACATAGTGGAGACTAGACAGTGTGACTTGGGTCCAGATGTAAGTTTACAGTCAACATGACATTTAAGAGTTGACCATATCTGATCTTACTGGGCACAATTCATAATTGCAATACATATGCAGTCTTATGCAGTCTTTTCATGTAGCTAAAACAGTACTTTTTTTGTTGGTTAACATTAATAATAAAATGTTACAGCAATGATATCAACTGAGGATAGATTATGTCATATTACGGAAGGGGAATGTGAACATCATTTTATGTTGACCATCACACAGTTGTGCAAAATTCAGAATTTAAAATGTTACTCCATGGGCCCTATCTTGCACCCAGCGCAAATGACTTTGTACACCGACGCATGTATCATTCCTATTTTGCACCCGCGCACAGCGGACTTTTCCCTCCACAGACGCACGTCGGTAAATTAGGGAATGAACTTGCGCTCGCGGGGGCGGTTCAGCGAAAAGAGGAGGCGTGTTCCGGCGCAAACGTGTCCTGGTGCTATTTTGGAGTTTCAAAAAACAATTCTGCCACTGACCAGGAAAAACCTAGTCTAAAGACAGTGGCGTGTTGCGCGATAGTCATGTGCTATTTTAAGGGCGCGTGCTTGGCCATTATGTAGCGTGTGAACAACGCACAAACACTTTGATTTTTTTATCGAAACGGACGCAGCAGTTTTCATTTTTGAAAATCATACATTATTACAAGGAAAAATATTAACACACGAGGGAAATCATTGTTGTGTCCATGAAGATGTGAAAAAATAGGCATAAATCTAGTTAAACCCAAATTATTATACGCCTATTTAACCAAAGCTTATTTGGGTGGGTTTCTCCCATCATCCTCATACAATGCCACTTCTCTGTCTCCTCGGCTGTGAACCGCTCCTGGCGTGCGCTGGCAAACCCGCCGTTATAATAGCGATCCGCCATGGAACAAGCGCCTGCTCTTAAAGGGAATGTGAGAGTACACTCTGATTGGTTTATTTCACGTTATGCCCAAACCACACCTATGAATAATAAAGCGACTTCAGACCAACACATTTTAGATTTGCGTCGGGCGCAAGAGTCATTTATCCCGCCGGTATAATAGCAACAGCGCCCGGGATCCGCCCACAAAGTTACTTGCGTTTCGCGTTTGATACTTGCGTTTCAGATCGTTAAAATAGGGCCCCATGAGTGTTTAAGTTTATTTTGAGTTTGTTTGTTTTTTTAAACACATTTCTGCTACAACAAGTGCAGCCCAAAGCGCTGGACAATACAAGCATGAAACCAAACATGACACATTAAAACAGGACTACACAAAAGACCAAAAAAAGACTCCAAAGCCAAGATTTTAAAAGTGCTTCTTCAAAGCTATTTAAAAGCATTCAGATTGGGGGCAGAACGGATGGTAAGCGGTTTGGTTATTCCATAATCTGGGTCTGGCTATCGAAAAGGCACGATCACCTTTTCGCTTCAGTCGGGACAGTGATACCTGATGTAGATGTTTATCAGCAGGTCTCAAATTCTTTACTGCCATGTGTAGAAAAACAAGATCTGGTTGATTTGAGGGTGCTAGAGCAGTTCAAACTTTAAAAATTGAATAGCAGGGCCTTGAAATCAATCCGATAGCTGACTGGTAACCAATGAAGAGATGCTAAAATCGGGGTAATTATGGGTTACACTTTAATTTAAGGTGCTCTTGTTACAGTGTAATTAAGTAAGTAATAGTAATCAACAACATGTACTTAGTATTTAATTAGGGTTAGGGTTTGGTTTAGGGTTAGTTGCATGTAATTTGGCACAATTTACTTTTATTACTTAAGTACATGTAAAATATGTAACAAGAACACTGTAAAATAAAGTGTTACATAAATCTGTCCCTCTTTATTAATCTTGCGGCAGCATTTTGAAGTTTAATTTTAATTGGCCACACAAAAAAGGAATTTATCTCAAGAATCTAACAGGTGATGCATTCTGGGAAATTAAGTGTTCTTCTACCCTGGTCCAAAAGACTTAATTTATTAAACATGTGATGATATATATATACTAAATACAATTTAGAATTTAATAGACTTTTAATTGTACTTCTTTACATTCAAATCCAAATTTAGCTCAATTCAAATTCAGCAATAAAATTTTAAATGCAAACGGTTCAAACAGAAACGTTCAGTTTCAAAACCGCTACGATTAGCACCGCATTTCGATAAGACGCTTGAACACTGATGGAATCTTGTCTCCAGAAAAACCCTCAACACCCCCTCAGACAGCAGAAATCAAATTCTGTTCAATCAGACCCACAATTATATTAGAGCCCATCCGATAGCAGCACACGACAGCGCATGTGCTCGTCCACATGTGTTTTGGCGTTCGGTGTGTGGCGCAGTCCTGTCACCATTGTAATGAGGTGATTGATTGATGAGTGTGATTGCTGACATTGAGAGGTGGGCAGGTGGAAAAATACAAGGGGGGTGATTTGTTACCGCCTGCCACCTCTGTTATCGCTTATTAAATCAACAGGCAAGGTGAGGAGATATGAAAACAGGCGGAGAGAGGCAGGACTCCTGCAAGGATAAACAGATCAGCTCCTGCGCCATATGGAAGACCAGTCCTTTAGGTGGCTAAATGCCAGCGTGACTGTACACACACCGGGTGCTGCTGTCTGTTAACAGGCTTCAGATGCCCTGATGGTCGAGTCAAGCGTTTTGATGTTTAGATAAGGCTTGATTTGGGTCTCTTTAGTGTATTTTTGTCTAATGCAACAGTTACACTTATTTATTTTATGTATAGACCTATATTTGGCCATGTTCATATGGTAGTATGCTATTCCACACATGGCCAAATTTAGTTAAATGGCCAATAAATTAAACAAAAATAGTACTATTCATACTAGCACTAAAGTGCTTGTACTATTTCTGTAGTATGTTTGTACATTTACATGGACCTCTACTACATTTGCCAAAATGTGGAATATACAACAGAGCATATTTCATGTTCAAAATCTATACCACAGTGCTATGCGTTTAACATGGCCCTTCATTTCTATTGTGTGGGGTGGGGGGGTCTCTTTTTTTTTCTCATTTTGACACATTTTTTATTCATGATTGCCAAGATTTAAAGGGATAGTTCACCCACAAATGAAAATTCTGTCATTACTCACGCTCATGTCGTTCCAAACCCGTAAGACTTTCGTTCATCTTCGGAACACAAATGAAGATCTTTTTGATGAAATCTGAGAGCTTTCTGTCCCTCCATTGACAGCTACACAACTACCACTTTGAATAGTTCATAAAGAGATTGTAAAGCTAATCCATATGAATTGAGCGGTTTAGTCCACATTTTCTGAAGAGATTCGATCGCTTTATATGATGAACAGATTTAATTTAGGCTTTTATTCACATAAACATTAATCAACTCAAGCTTAAGTTTGTTTGCTTGATGTGTCAGAACCAATGATGTTGATTCTGGTGTTGTGCAGCACGTTTGAGGTTCAGCAAGCTTCCGGTTCAGTTGAGCTTCTGTTTATGTTCACTGATCAATGTTTATATGTAAATAAAAGTTTAAATTAAATCTGTTTATCATATAAAGCGATCGAGTCTTTTCAGAAAATTTGGACTAAACTGCTCAACTCATAAGGATTATTTTACAATCTCTCTATGAACTTTGAAGCGTCAAAGTGGTAGTTGTGTAGCTGTCAATGGACAAACAGAAAGCTCTCAGATTTCATCAAAAAGATCTTCATTTGTTCTGAAGATGAACGAGAGTCTTGCGGGTGTGGAACAACATGAGGATAGTAAATGATGACAGAATTTTCATTTTTTGGTGAAAAAACCCTTTATGATATTTGCTCTAACAAACTCTAACTGCTGCAACACGGCATCGATGTGCATGTTTTCTGTATAATATCTTTGTTTTCTCAGGAGATCACTTGCGCAAATCTGGGAACATTCCGAATTTGTCTTATTCATAACTTTAAGTGTTGTGTCTTGCTTCTCTCTTTTTACCATTATAATTATGTAGCTAGTAGTGTCTTTCGGGTGTATACGAGCTTCATCAGAAAGCTCTCTCACCACCACAGAACCAGACGCCTTATTTATGTGTAAAATGAACTGAGTAAAAATGAATAATTTAGAAACCTGTGGCGAGAAGAGAATTTCTAACTTTCCAGAACGTTTTTTCCCAGGTTGCTATGAGGAAAATCTAACATATGTCTGTATGTGTAGCTTTGCAATTTCGCCCTTTGATATTGTATTATAATTGGTGTCTTTAAAAAAAAAATACACCTGCTATGAATTAGGGTGGCCCATAAAGTTATTCCACGATTGCATTATAATATCCTTCTAAAGCATGTCGGCACTCAAGTGCGACTACTACAGATTTGATGTATTATGAATACGTTCTAAAGCATTACAATCCCATTTATTATTCATTATACACATATCTAAAGCTCTGCTGAAGTCCTACACGGTTGTATCGACTGGCTATGTTTAATCAAACATATACCGCCCTCTGAATAAGACCGTATTCCCAACCACATCCCTTCCCTGCCTATATTTTCCATTTCTGTCTGGTACATTAAGTCTCTGAAACAGAAGAGGCGTCCTGTCATCCAAATGTGATAACGGAACAGTTAGCGTTCCTTTTGCCCTGCTCTCCATGTATAAATATGTATAATTCTGATAAGATTAATTGGATCGCCTAAGTACACACAGAGAAGGAGAGAGACTCTTGTTCCGGCTGCTTTCCGCAAATCTGCTCCGGGCCCACCTCACATCCCCCTGCTAAAGTGCTTCATTTTTTTTCTGGAACAAACTGCCTTCAATTAAAAAAGAAAATGGCTTACCCAAAGGTCCCGAGGAAAAGGAGCCGAGCAAATGGCTTGAACACACTCGCGATAAATAGTCCTGTTAAAATATTAAGCATTCTGTGAAGCGTTCGATACAAAATGCTCACCTTTGTCTTAATGGGGAAACATGTTTCTTTGAGTTTCCACTTCTAAGAGAAATTATTCTCGCTCACTGTAAGGAGAGATCTTTTACAGGTCAAATTTCACAACAAAATCCAGAGAAAAAAAAGCGATTATATTTTGATTTAAAGAATAAATATAGGTCATTTTTGGGACATTTTTGCTATATTATTTTGATGATAATTAAGCACAATTTCACATTTAGTTTTTCAATGTTTTTATTTATTTTAATTATCATTAATCAAGTAATTGTTTCATATTGTATATTTATGGTAACGGGAATTTGGGAGTAAATTGAGGCTTCACTGAAAATGTCACAATGCAAAAAAAAATCAGTGACACTTTATTTTAATGTGACTTAGTTACACGTTACTACCTGTACTTACTATAGTAATAACAGTAAATTATGCATAATTACAAGTAACTAACCCTAAATCAAACCCTGACTATAACCATAACTCTACACTCTTAAAAATGCTGGGTTGTTTTAACCCAATTTTGGGTCAAATATGGACAAACCCAAACTTTGAATCAAAAATGCTATTAAAAAATTTAACCCAATGGCTGGGTTTGTCCATATTTGACCCAAAATTGGGTTAAAACAACCCAGCATTTTTTAGAGTGTATATTTAGTAAATGTTGTTAATTAATATTACTCAGTACGTGAGTGAATTTCTTATTTATTTATTTATTTTCTTTCTTTTTGTTTGTGTTCTTATATGCTATATATCACAAATGCTCCATATCCATTGACCTTTAGTGCCTGTACAGGAAATGCAGATTTGTACTGTATGTTACTTATTCTGATTTCCTGTTCCTGTGTTATTATTTTATGGAGAGAGAAACAAATCCCACAACTAACTACAGACCAAAGATCAAAAGCATCTCTCCCGTAAACAGCATGGCACGTTCTGGCAGGGCACTTCAGCCTTCTTCATTGGTTTTGGCAAACAACACCCAAGAAGCGTTCCCATGGCATTGGTCGTGACCGGTGAA
Organism: Phoxinus phoxinus; assembly: GCF_949152265.1. Taxonomy (NCBI): domain Eukaryota; kingdom Metazoa; phylum Chordata; class Actinopteri; order Cypriniformes; family Leuciscidae; genus Phoxinus; species Phoxinus phoxinus. The sequence goes on from NC_136897.1 coordinate 26,009,684, forward strand.
AAATGAGCAGAACCAGCCAATGCATATAACACAACCTATAAAGAGTCATCAAACCAATTCCCTTTAAATACAGTCCCAAGACCGATTGTTTCTCTGTCAACCCAAGAAGTGGGCAGAGAGGAATTCTCTACAAATGCAGAGCTGGCAATAAACCTCCAGTATAAATGGGAACGGACGGGCCACATAAAGGGCCTCAATGTGATATTAATCCTGCACCGCTGCGGTCTGCAAAGCACTCCGTCAAGCTAACGTGTTTTACTCCATCTCTGATACGGTTATGATAATAATGAGCTGTTCGTTCCACACATCAGCTCTGAGCGATAGAGGCTCAAGTCATTGGCGTGTTAAAGTGTTTTATTATTGGTGGAATTATGAATAATTTGGGGGTAAATCCTTCCTTGAGTATATAAACTGAAGGAGGTTGGTATACTCTGAATGCTGTGTGCTTTTATTTCAGATTGCATAATATTACCTGTGCTACTAACCAATGAGGAAAACAGCTAATAAATCATACTAAGTGATGTTTTTTTTTTATGTTTACGTTTTGAAAGGTTTCTGTGATGAGTAGGTTTAGCGTTAGGGGATAGAATATAGTTTTATGTACAGTATACAAAACATTACGTCTATGGAAAGTACCCATAAAACATGAAAACACAACATATTATTCTGTATTATTTTATTATTATACATATTTATGTATAGAATTTCAAGCACATTTCTATTATTTTTTTTACTTTTAGGGCCTGATTTACTAACAGCTCGCGCGAGCACAAGCCCTGATTTAGCATTATAGAATTACTGTCAGGATTAGCACTAAAAAGGCATGGACGTGGATATTTTTGCTGCTGATCTTATTGCATATGCATTTGTAGGAGTTTCCCTTTCAGACGCAAAATGTATAGGATGAGAGTATTGAATTGAATCATGCAAGGTGATTTACATTTAGGTTTGCGCTAGTCAATTTACTGATATTTGCACCATTACTTACTGCCCAAAAAAGCATGTCTTTAACCAGACGCTAATCTGCGCTGCTCTTGGTAGATTGTGATGGTCATTATGGAAATGATCCGGCTGTGTCTTTATTTTGCGTGTCGTCAGATCACGAGCAGAACTACACTCCCATCGGCACTTTTATGGAATTGTGCTTTCATGCTAATTTACCCTGTTTAGTAAAGTAGTGTCTTCCTTTCTCAGTCTTTCAAAAACATAAACAAAACAGTATACAAAACAGTTTCTAAATTTCAACTACATTATAGTAGCTATGTGTTAATCCCTCGGAGCCTTTCAATCGCTCTTATTCTGAGTCATTAAAACTCTCTCTTTTTCTCTGTCTCAGGCCACAGAATGGGTCTATGATCCTCTACAACAGGAAGAAGGTGAAGTACAGAAAAGATGGCTACTGCTGGAAGAAGAGGAAAGATGGGAAAACCACGCGGGAGGATCACATGAAGCTCAAAGTGCAGGGAGTCGAGGTGAGAGGCTGTTCGCTATTCGAAACGTGATACGATCTCCCACAGCGGGAAACCTCACCGATGCACAATCAAACTGTGTGACTAACCTGTTGATGTGTCCGATTTGGAGTCTTTGTGTGCATCTGGCATTGGTGTCAGATTGGAAATATGATTGTTTCGAACAGGCTTGAAGAGAAAACTGCTGTCTGTTATTGTTTGTCTGGCTAATTTCATGGCTTAAGTATGTTCATCATTGATCTTGCTTGAGCGAGGATGTGTTTGTGTGTTTGTCCATTTCACGTGACCTTTCTAAGATCTGAAGCCCTCTTGAAAACAGCCCTCTCCTCGCGCTGCTGGCCGTCCCAGTGCGGATGACTCTAATGTGTCAGCTCAGGCATGGCCCCTTTAAATGAAGAACCGTAATGAAGCATGTCTCCGGTCCCCGCGTTCCCGCTCACTGCCTCTAATGAAGAGAAATGTCAGCACATTGCCGATTTAGCGCGGTGATAGAACGAACCTACGGATGAGTGCAGCCGCGCGGTCTCCTCTGATGCTCTACCTACACGAGTCGCTCACCTGAGCCGCGCGCACTGATCTTACTCAGCTTTATGAGAACGCAGAAACATCGCTGATAGACACTCAGAAGGCATGTGTAGTCTTTCAAAGGGATGGATCGTCCAAATATTACAATTCTGTTGTTTTTATTAACCACAATGTTTAGCTGAATGTCGTATCTGTTCTTTTTTATACAGCTCGAGTTAATGGGAACTGCAGCTATCAAACTAAATACACGGGACAATTAAAGCATCACATAACTGGTCCATACAGTTGTGCGCTATATACAAATCTTCTGAAGTCGTCCCAAATCATTATGACATGGAAGAACCAATGAAGTTTGTCTTAACATGCCAAGCTTGAATATGTGCAAATTGAATAGGTTGGCCTGGTTGACTTTGTAATTAATGTTGCATTAAGTGTTTGGAACGACATAAGGGTGAGTAAACATAACAGAATGATAATTTTAAGTGAACATTTCACTTCAAAATGTATTTTCTAGGAACATGAAACATGAAAAATGAGCTGGTTATTTTCACGAATCAGCCAAAATGAGTCACTGATTCATTAAGAGAACTCACACGAGTCTCTTGTTTGAATGATTGTACAAACAAATGACTCGTATGGACTGGTTCTTAAATGAATTTATACTTGTGACTTCTTTTATGGTAACTTTTTGTCTGTTTTTGAGCTTGAATGCCCCTGCTCACTATATGCTTTTGTTATTTTGAAAAGAGCAGCGTGAAAACACGCTCATGTCGTTCCAAAGATTGAAGGAGATGAGAGAAGATTACAGAATGTTTTTATTGGGTGAACTATCTCTTTAAAACGTAATTTCCAGGCAAATGTAATTCTTTAAACGTTTACCGCAATTCAACACAAGCTGAGGAGGAAATATGACAGGCATGAAATGTGTATTTGTCCGTCTGTGAGAAGCATTATGTGTGGTGCCGATCGCAGACTCTGCTATAGAACATCCCTCGGGCCATTTTTCAATGCGGATCATTCCTCCAAATTTGTTTGACATGTTGAAAACAGGGTAGAAAATGGGTGGACAGCTGATGTTGAATCAATAATCATACAAGATGTTTCTGTCTGGAGGGACGGCAGGTCTGAATGAACAACGACATTCTGACTGATGACGGTTTCACCTGCACTGGGCTGAAAGGGCAATGGCGGCGCGTCTTTTGCTTTGTTTTCCAGTTTGCTGGCCGTGTAATTATATAAATTAGGATGTAAAATCCTAGAACAGAACTGTTTCCAGAGATTCATCCTTTTGGAAATTTGCATTTTACATTATATTGGGACACACATATTTCAGGCCGTTTGTGTGTGTGTTCAACCAATAAGCACATTTCTTATTTCTGAATCCAATCAAGCGAAGTAGGATACATTAGCGTACATTAGGACTTAAATCAGATTCAAATGTGTTTTATTTTGTCTCTACGAGACACTCGTGGGGATTTTGAGCTGCAACAATGACACAAATGCCGAGAGAGAGAGAGAGAGAGAGAGAGAGAGAGAGAGAGAGAGAGAGAGAGAGAGAGAGAGAGAGAGAGAGAGAGAGAGAGAGAGAGAGAGAGAGAGAGAGAGAGAGAGAGAGAGAGAGAGAGAGAGAAGAAAATAGTTCAAAAGAAAAGGCGCTGAAGGGCATCTGCAGTTTTTAAATGGGAAATATTATTCTTTTTCTAGCATGTTTTCCTTTTTTTCTTAGACTAAAATAATCACAATATAGCTTTGTACATCCATTTTACAGCCTTCCTCTGACCCTTGGATTTAAACAACGTGTTTTACTACTCTCCCTTTAAGACTATATGACCCCCCAGACATCCCACCCTGCAAAAGCGTATTCTTATTCTTTATTATATTATATAATATTAATATAAGCTGCGTAACATGGGTTCATTCATTTAATAGTATTTGTGTACCAAAGTGAAAGTAATGTAGATTGTGTCTAAATTAGAGGGGAGCGTCTCAACGAAACCCGAATGCAAGTGGTAACAGAAGATGCATTTGAAACGCATGATAAGCGGTAATGCATCTTAGCTGAGCATCCGTGATCGGATCATCGAGAACACATCTTATTACAGGTGGAAACAGGGCTTCACTCTCGCTCGCTTTCTTGATTTACGGGATATTGTTCATTTGCGCGCATCAGGGAGCCGCTATCAATATGCGGGATACTTCCGGGAGAGGTGGGATGTCGGCTGTTATGATTGGCTAACTTCTGCATACATCATTCACACTGTCATCCATCAGTTTAGCATGTGGTATTCAGAACAAATGATCCTAATGAGCTGGTTCTTCTACTAACCACTCAAACGTTCATTAAAAGAATCAGCTCACAAGTCTTTTTTTGTGTGTGTACAAATAAATTGTTATGAGCTGTTTATTTTTAAATGAATCAGTCAAAAGATTCACTGATTCATTCACAGAACCAGCTCAATTGAGTCACTTGTTTGAAGGTTTGTATGAGTAAATGACTTTTATAGGCTGTTTATTTTAACAAATACGTCAAAAAGATACAATAAAGATCTCATAGAAGTCATTTATTTGTGAATCAAACCTTTTCTTTATTCATTTTATCTTATTCTGACTACATACTTACAACATACTTACATACTGCATACTTACAAGTAGGTCTTTGAACAGCAGTGTTGGGAAACAGTTCACCAGAGCACTTATAAAGGCACAGAAACCTGCCCCTGAGCTCTCCATCATAAACCATTCCTGCCCTCTAGACACCAAACACACATTAAAACACTCTCTCCATCCCTCCACTCGCTCTGTTAGCTCTGATAAAGAACTAAGCCATTTACCAGCATCCACCAGAGTCCCTGGTTACCTAGCGATGGTGGCAGTAGCCATGGGAGCGGTAGTCACAGCGACAGAGAGGATAATTGCAGTAGTTAGGTAGTTTCACTAAGAAACTATGATGATGGAGCTGCGAAGGAAACCTGTGTGTGTGTGTGTGTGTGTGTGTGTGTGTGTGTGTGTGTGTGTGTGTGTGTGTGTGTGTGTGTGTGTGTGTGTGTGTGTGTGTGTGTGTGTGTGTGTGTGTGTGTGTGTGTGTGTGTGTGTGTGTGTGTGTGTGTGTGTGTGTGTGTGTGTGTGTGTGTGTGTGTGTGTGTGTGTGTGTGTGTGTGCCTATTTTCTAACCTTTTTTTACCATAATGCATTTTAAAAATGAATTATTTAAAATATACATGTATTTAAATTGTAATGAAAATTAATTGTTCACATTGAGAATATGAATTCCATAGGACACAATCACAAATGAACGGTTCTTTTCATATAGTTACTTATTTATTGCTTTATTTTTATTTTGTGCTGAAATATGCCCCGGACGTGTGTTTGTTTTTTGTGGGATTCACCCGTGAGGAACGGACCGGTATTTGCAGAGGGAAAGAATATTTTAGTATCACAGTCTCGAGGAATTCTCCTGCAGTGTGAGGCGAACTGTTCTACCCACAGCTCTATTTAATCCGATTTGCTTTGTGCCATTTGCTTTTGTTTTTTCATCAGTTGTGATACTTAAGCCTATTATTTAGTTTAGTTTAGTTTGTCTTGCTTTGACAGGCTCCGTGCGACACGTGCGCCGTAGCGTGTGTGCTGTCGTGAAAACCAATTCCGCCGGCCCAAGTCGTCTGGCAAATAAAGACTCTGTTGTGCGCATTATGATTGAATGTACACACACATCTGTTGTGCGTATAGACACACACATACACCCCCACCCGAATAGCATAAGACTGAAGATGTAACAGATGTGCATCCGTCGTGCAAGTTGTTCCATTCGCCTGGAGACTCGCAGATTAAACCAACAGGAATAAATCAAGGCTATTAGAATGGCTGCTAATGCCTAGAGAAAAGTGGAGAAACATGCAGGCCAATGCTGCTTAATTAAGAGAGGGAGACTGACCAAGAAACAATCAGTAAACCTGGCCCGTCTTGTGTCTTTTTGACCCCCGAGCCAGCAGGGGGAGTGACAAAACCGATCTAGTATGATTACCTTGTAATCACATGTATTTTGCTACCACAATCTGTGAAAGAATCTGGAAACCATTGGGTTTTTTTTGTTGTCTCAGGGTCTTCAGACAGATTTCCTTTTGTTAGAGTTATACGGTTAGTAAACACAAATGTAATGCTTTCATATGCAATATAATGCAGCAAAACAAATCAAGTTGCAGTGACTAGCAAGCTCGTGGCGTACGCCGATTCTGTCCACATGCACAGTGTTTTGCCAGCATTTCTTAAAGCCAAAATTTGTTAAATGCATTCATGCACTAAAACCTCCCAGACACAAGTCCCCCCTGGGAAGTTCCTACTCACAAGTTCAGAAGTCATAATTATGATGTGATGTGGCTTCAATGATTTTGGTTGGACTCACAGAGCAGCTTCATTTTTTTACTCTTTTCTACTTTCTGGCAAAGACAGGAAGCTTTTTAGTGCTAATGCAACAACGAAAACAGTAAAGGATGTACATTAGGTGTGTAATTGGTGCTTTATCTGTATTTTATCATTGTTGTGCAGCCATAAAGAATGGTGGGAAATGTAGTTTAGTCTGGCGCCTCATAAACCAGCTAAACGAGTAGTATTTTCCAGCCAGTTTTATCGCTGTTTTTCATCTCCTGTACACAAAATGCATAGAAGCGAAACTGTTCAGTCGATATTTATCGTTACAACTTTGCCGTGATTGTTTAATTGAGTCAAAAATTGCGAGAGTGTCTACAGTAGCTGCCCTCGTGACGTAATCCCGGACATTCCAACATGACTTTAAAGCATGAGGCCACGGCTAGACTATCGCCAGAATCCAGCCGGTTTGAGTGGAGTGACTCAGCAGGTGTGTTTGTGATACTACTGATCTCTCCTCTCAATGATTCTCTCCACACCCCTCCTCCTCTTCCTCACAAACGAATTTGGAACTCACAGCAGGTATGGTGTATCGAACCCCGAGTCCCTGGTGTGGAGGCTGGAGAAGAAATAGAGGCAGAAATCCATAAAGAAACTTTGTGAATGAGTAAGACGATCGTGGGTGAGCCTCTGAGGAGAACACCGAGAGAGCTTGTGAGGTACAGAGCAGAAAAATAAAAGCGTATGGATTATTGCTAGAGCTTCTGGGAATTCCCGGAGCGGGAAAAGAAAAGATGGCTGCCAATGGTGCTGGAAGCTGTCAACTTGTGTTTATCATTGAGTTCCATCTCTCGCTAACTCTGTCTCCCTGACTTTCATATGCTTTTTGTGGACATGAAACAGCATATTGTACATTTGTCAAAGCTAATCTCATCCGGCTCAGGGAGCCAAAGTTTCTTAAAAAGAGGAACCGTTTCCCCCGAATTATCCCAGCCGGTATCAGCTCAGGCTAATGTCATGTCTAGGATTTTTTTTTTTTTTTGCTGTGCCGTAAACACATTCAGTTCTGCTCGATCTTTTATTTGATTGTGCTAAAAGCAGACACTAATTGGAGGAATGTTTCTCTGCTACTTAAACGTAAATTGTATAATCATGAAACGATTGCACAGATATGAATAAATCACAAACAGTGCTGTGTTTCTTTTTGAAGACGAAATCTCAAAAGTGTGTGTGTGTGTAAGACAGCTGTTAATAGTTCTCTAGAGATTAGACTTCGTCTTACTCAGCACTACGACAAATTTAAACATCATGCTGTTTGCCTCTGAAAAAGTTGAAAAAGATCATGATCCTTAAAGGCACAATATGTAAGATTTTGGATTTTAAAAAAATCCCTAAAACAATAAAACAATAGGTCACACTTTATGTTAATGTGTCCATGTTACAGTGTACGTATGCATTTAAGTACTGTGAAATAATAATTTACTACATGTACTTACTATAGGTTTAGGTTTGGTTTAGGGTTAGTTGTGTGTAATTATGCATAATTAATAGTTATTACTACATGTAACGTGTAACAAGGACATTAAAATTAAGTTTTACCAAAAAAAATTATATATTTTGTTGCCTTGTGTACTTACATTATCCCAAATGTTTCCAATAATGTTTAAATCTGGAGAAATCAGCTGTTTTAACCAGCGTATCGTCCCATGTTATTGCGTCGCCTGTCAATGACGCCATATCCGCCTTACCCTCGATTTCAAACACCTTTACAGTATGTTATGTTTTATTAGACAGGCGAGCAACTGTTTGGATTGCTATATAGCTTAAATAATTAAGTTATCACTTATTATTTATTTACATGGATGTGTGTGTGCGTGTGCGTGCGTGCGGTATATTGTGCTGTGTTTGTGGAACCGTACACGCATTGATGCTCAACACGAATGAAGTTCCTAACGGATAAATAAAGTTCTTTGAATCTAATTGAGCTTAACACGGTTAGTCTTATTATTTTGAATCTCTTGTTTTCTTGATTTACCGGAATTCACATGTATGTATCATGTATATAGTAATAAAAATCATGTCTCAGACTCAATGCTATTTTGTCAAGTTGGTAACATAGCATAATCAGAAAGAGCTTTATAACAGTAAAACAATATGTTTTAAAATTATATTCTAATATGGATCTAGGTTAATGCAATGCGCAACAAGTGTCTTATAGCGGCCACAGGGTAATGTTTACAACTTTCAACATGCTCAAATGTATTTTAGTATGATTGTTTTGACCAAGTTAAACAGCTCTGCGTTACCCCGCAATTTTAATTCGTCAGATAAAGTGACCCGTATGAGTAGTAATTCAGCACTAGCGGCTATTTCATTAGAATGAGATAAAATAATGTGAATTTAAGTAATCAAACTTAACTGTAACAAAGTTAAGTTCAGGGAAGGAAGCCAACATTAATCGTAACTTTAATCGTAAAATGAACACATCAAAACGAAGGGAGCAGCAGCAACCGATTGAGGCATACGTGTAAAAAGTCCAGGCTCTCTGCCCTGTACTGCTTTATACCACAGTAGCGTTAAAGAAACTTTAATACATTATCTCACCCATGAACATGATTTCTGCCCGAGTCATGTCGGATTGCTTTCCATCGGCTGTAAATCTGATAAGATGGACTTGTTTTGACGGCTGAAAGTCGACAACTCCCATAATCCCACGCTCATTCATGCCATTATCAAGCTACGACTTTGTTATGGTTTTAAATAAGCGACCTCTAGTGGCAAAACTTACATACTGTGCCTTTAAGCGTTGTAAATGGTTGCCAGGGTGTAGTTATGTGGTCTCTAAAGTGCTCTGACTGGTTTCCAGGGTGTTGCATGCAGTTGCTAAGGTCATAAGAGCCCATCCTCATGTCTGTCCTTTAATGTTTGTGAGATTTTTTTTATTTATTGTCTGCCAGGTACAAATAATCACACACTTAAGTTAATCCCTAACCCTGAGACATAATACTGTTGCTAATGATGAATATTAATTGCACTCGCTTCACCTCAATCCACATTGTGCAAACGAATTATAAAAAATGTTTTAATGTAAAACAATTGATCTGAAGTCAGTCGCCCGACTATTGGAGGTGTGTTTGGGCGTCCCAGCTTCAACCCAACAGGAAGCTTCCATAGATTATTTATCTGTGCTCGGAGGACTACGTGGCTCCTGCATTATTCACAGTGTAAAAGCAAGAGAGGCAATTTGGTCCGGCGTTATGTTCAATAAGCATAGCATCAATCCTCAGCCGTGACGCAGGGCTCTGGTCCGGGCAGTGGAGGAGGTCGGAGACGTATAAAGTTGTCTTGTGTGCTTTCTGCTCCTATCTCCGGCTGTAAGTCCGATAAGACGGACGGCAGCCAGTGTGGTTTCCCGAGCAAAAAGATGCAATCGTGCCAGACTCACCCGGGATAATCGAGGGTGGGGAAATCATATTTTATTCAATCAATCAGGGCCGGTCTTCTGTGATGGACTGTTGTGATCTTCCCGTCATGTCTTCCGCTCTCCTTTGAAGAGTCCATTTTTTTTCAAACCACACGTTTTTATAATCAATTTTAGGACCCAATGGAGGTTGGGTTTGCATGCATGCAAAATCTACACACAGACAAACACACTCACCTATATGTAAATATATGTGTACTCACACACGCTGATACAGGCGATGCCTTGAGACTCAATCGATATGCTTCTCTTTCTTGCAAAGGCTGAAGGAGCCATTGAGATCATTCTTGGCTCGCAGCCACAAGCTCTTTTATCCTTCAAAGTGTGTGTGTGTGTGTGTGTGTGTGTGGCCTTCCAGTATTGATGTTGTGGTGTGTGCCATGTCTGTGTTTTATTGAGTTTGTGTTACTGTGTTTTGTGAATGTTGTGTGTGTCTTTGACTCAATGTATGAAATGGAGAGAGAACTCATACACGTTATCACCGTATCCTCTAAAAGAGCAACTCTTACATTTCTCCTCTGTACCATCAGTATCGTTTATAGTTTATGGGGGTTAAAGTGACAGGGGGTGTGTTTTATTTAGTTTTCTTTTTTAATCTATATATAAAAACAAAATAATAAAACAAATAAAATATATGAATATATATAAAATAAAATATTTATTAAAATATATATATTCATTCAATACATATTTACATATATATATAATTGCAATTATTAAAATATATATATATATTTATTTATATTTTGCATGTAATTTCATGTTTCCTACAAAGCCCACAAAACTTTTTTTTATTAAACGGATATCACTGAAATAATGATAAATTGCAGATTGGTAATTGAGACAGATGTTAGTTCAGTAACTGCTTTGAATGATTTAGTGAGTTAATTTAGTGAGTGATTCATCAGACTGATTCAAACTGGTTACTTGTGAGTTTTTTGAATGAATCATTAAAGAACCAGCTCATTACTTTAGCAGCTGCATAGCAATGCCTCTCATCCAGCTTTAGCATGGTAAGCCGCACAATGTTCTTTGGGAGAAAAAAAATAGAAGTCAAATTCTAGTTAAAAACTACTATTTTACAGCATGTGTCATTTTTTATTTTATGTCCATGTTTCCTGTAGACTTTTTCTTCTAGACAACATGTGACTCTTTGATTCAGAGCATCTAACAGGCCTTTCCTACAGAGCGGCAAATTGAGTCGCTTTTCAGGCTTTTCACTTTGTGTTTTTGTGGCATGACAGGCAGGTTACGCTTGCATGCGGCCGCTAATGCCCTCCCGAACATGTACGGTTGATCCGTGGAGCTCAGAAGACCCGTCCGAGTAAACACACTAAACGCTCATAAACACACGCCACACTGACTCATTCAGCCAGACATCTGACGTGAAACACAAAAACAGAATTACGTTCTCAATCCAAAGTGGTCTTTCAATGCGTAAATCACAGAGGAGAAACGTGCAGCTCACGCAAGTGTGCCAAATGAAGTCTCCAGAGGACAGGACAAGAAAACAGAGAGAGGGAGTGCTATTAAGCAATAAGGCATTCAGGGGTGTGCTATGTTGTGAATTTAAGCTCTTATCCAAAACTGGCACGCTGCCTTGCTGTCTGCTACCTAAAAAAGGTTGCTGTCTTCTCACGTAGTGTCTTAACTTACATGTGACAGATTTAAAACACTCTACAGACAGCAACTATCATGCAAATATGAGTGCTATTTGCATGATAGATCGGTCTGTAGAGTGTTTTAAATCTGTCACATGTGAGTCACATGCAAAACACACATGAGACAGCTGGTTAAAATAGAGTTTGACATTTGCTAATGGTGTGATGCTTTAATAACCATATATAGATACACAGTATAAAAAAATGTTGATAAACAGTTTCATTCATTTAAATTAATGTATATTTAAAATCAACATTTATCTTTTTTTCCTCCACCATCTAAAGTGAGCTTGTCGCAATGTATTATAAGATGTTTTATTCTCTGCCAAGGATACAAGTGATACAAAGTTTTGGATCAGCATCAGGAGCATGTCAGCGATGTCTTAACCGCTTACTTCACCGCTGGCAAAATTGGCTTTCAATAAAACTTGGCTGACTATACAGTAGAAACGTGAAAAAGTGAAATTGGTGCTACCTGACTAGAGAAAACTGAGAAAAATGGCTATTGTCATCCCTTTTGCACACTATGTTAAAAGAAATTCAATACCCATAATGCACTGGGCACGTTGCCATCCAAGGCCACTCCCACCAGTCTGCTATGGATACGCTTGACCAATCAAAAACCACCTTGCTATAGTAGGAAATACTTAGCAAACTTTTAGTCACAATGGGGTCGACTTGTATTGTTCCCGATGCAAGAATTCAAAGAGTAAACGTTTAGCGGGAGTCAGTTACTTGATGGATGCAAAGAATTGTAAATATGGAGAGAATGCCGCAATGGAAAATCGGAAAAAACTCCAACATTGTAGTCCACATTTCAAACTGGATGACCTTGACCATGTTTTATGCCGAACGGATGGGGAAACCCGGGAAGAAACTGCCGCTGTCAGTCTTTCCAACCCCCGAAGCAAACGCCATCATTGCGTACAGGAAAGAAAGCTGTTGCCGTACTGTTCCATTTTTACCATAATGCTGTTTAAAGAGTAGACATGGTATGATACAATTTTAAGTGATAAACCTACCCTTAAAATTTGTGTTAATAACCCTCTGTTGATCAAACTGTCTGTGCGTGGGGATCCAAAAATGCAAAAGTACAATCTGTAGTTTTCACAAAAGCCCAAACTCGTCATCCGGCGGACTTGACTGACAAATAAACATGAATTTTTTGGTCCAGGTAACACACATTTACATAACTACCAACATCGTAATAGTAAAAAGCAGGTTAAAAATTGACGAAGTTACACTTTAACATGCTGTCTAGGCAGACAGCTCACAAATTGGCAATTTATTTGTTCATATATTCAGAATAAACATTTACCAAGTAATATAGTTAATTATGTTGTTTACAGATGCCGATCAGTTTTATGTAAACACATTAATATACAATTGACCATTAGCAAAGACCCGCCCCCTTTAGTTACTGTCGCTATGTCCGACAATCTACGCCGCTCTCACGCCACACCATGTTCTCACGCAGTGAAAAATACATCGCGGAGCAAGACAGGACAGACCAGCTTACTTTTGATATGAAACAAAGTCTCAACTTTCAAATTTGGTCATTTTTTTAAGAAATTTAAACAATAAATACCGTTTTGTTGCTCTTTAATGTGTCTGACAGATCGCTGTAGAGCCTCTTAAAGCTGCTCGTGAACCGATCATCTCTTCCTTCTAGTTCATTTATAGCATCAAATAAACATGAATAAACATAAGGAGGAATGTTGTTTTAACCGCGGAAAGGCGTCAGTACACTTCGCTTCTCAAGTTCAAATCCTCCAACGTTAATTTACTAACTCTCCTGACTGCTTTGACGGACAAAAATGGCGGATTCGGCGAATGGCGGGTTATGATTGGTCAGATCGCCTGTCAATCAAACTCCCTGCGAAGGGTCAGTTGTATATACTGTATATATGAAATTATATATTATAAAATAATAATATTTTGATGTAATTATAAATTCCACTAAACTTGCTTGTTTTATGAAAAGGACATCAGTGATAATGTAATGATAAAATACAGATCTGAAAGAGAGTTGAATGTTGGTTCAGTAACTTCTTTAAATGATTCAGTGAGTTCATTCAGCAAACGCTTCAACTGACTGATTCAAGCCGATAACTTGTGGGTTTGAGAGGATTTTCAAATAACTCACAGATAAACCCGGTCATAAGAGTTATTTGTTTGTGTGGTAGAATGTGCTTTTACAGCCTCTTTAAACACTTCTCATCCAATCAGAATCAGAGTTTTTAAACACTGATGTATTGTCCAATCAGCATCCAGGACCGAAACTATCCCTTTTATGTGTTTAAACACGATGTGAGGGTAGTCAGGAAGAAAGAGAGAGTAACGGAGTGAGAGAACTCGAGTGGAAGATACACAGCCTCAGGCAAACAGAAAACAATTGCTTCACTTCCTCCCGTAACCTATTTCACCTTTAAACAGCGGATCTCTTTCACTCAATTAATTTCTTCACACTGGCTGTGGAGTGCAGTGAAAAAGGGCTTTTATATCCGTCTTTTATATCAGAATTTTCTCGCTCTCTGTTGTATACTCCGCTTTTGTTTACATGCCACTATTTGTTTTTTATCCTCTTCTGTTATGAAGACTTGTGGACTTCACACATTGAAAACACATGGGGGCGGATTCACTGAACAATCAAATGATGGAGAAGAGCGCTAGAACTGGGCATGTATCCAGACCTGCGATGAGGAGCATTTTTGACATGTTAAAGAGCCAGCATGTATAATTTCTGTAGTTAATTGGGTGCTAAAACAACACAGCCAGTGTGTGCAATCCATTTTTAAATGAATTCCCTCCATATAGTATCTTGGGAAGCCATTCAAACACACAGAACAGAGCCACATACAGTACATCCACACAATAGCAAATCCATCCCTAAACTTCTCCGCTCTCCCGTTCTCCCTAGCTCATTCTCTGCCCTCCCTCTCCGCCCTCTGGCTCCTGCATAAACACGTTCATTTGCATCCTTCAAATCCACAGACAACAGAAGTTGACACGCAAAAAGCCATGACGGGAAACACGCATTTGCATTTGCATACAAGCCTCCCCTGTCCCCTGCGCTCCTGTGTCTGCTTGTCACAGATTGTTTTTGCTGCTTAAATATATTTTTCACTGATTGACTGCAGGATTAATGACGAACCTGCCGCGTTCAAATGCTCCGGGTATGAGAAGGAGGAATGTCAAGTCTTGACCCGTCCTGCACTGTGAGTCACTGGGTTGTGATGCTCTGCTAGTCCTCTGATTTAGGGGTCAACAGGTCAACTGACTGCAGCCCACTCGACGACCTCTTGTCAATCTCTGTCGTCATGGTAACCGCGGTGGCTCAGGTAGAGCAGACGTGTGATTATCCGCGAACAGGTTTTCCCTGCTGAACCCCCACTGTCTTCTGACATGATATAGAAGAGAAAATTGTCCTGAGATGAGCACGGGAAAGTGATTCACTGGCGGCCAGTGAGTCATCACCCGTTGTTCTTTTATTCGTCAGTGTCCAGTCCTCCTGACAGTGGGCTGTTTTTATGTCGCCTCAGTTTGGAGCCCAGGATGCTCATTTAGGGACCCAGAATCTGGTTTAGACGCATCTGTAGGCAGCAAACATAAAATCATTGTACCTGCTCTAGTCTAAGGTGGATTTTAAATAGGGATGCATCATCATAGCAATGTAAGTTTACAAATAATATGTATTATAATATTATAAATCACTCTGTGAAGCCTGTTTATATAATATTGGAAGCATATAATATCAAAACAAAAATAGTTTTGATATCAAATGCTTCCAAAATTTGTCAAGATCATGTACAGGTCATTAATTTAGCTCAGATTTTTTTTATTAAAATGTTTATTTTGCTTATACGAAAAAAACTTTTTAGGACCATAATGCTTAATATCATTCTCAGTACTGTAATGTGAAAGAAAATTCACAAAAAATATACATACAAAAAATGTTTTAAATGTAACTATAAATAAATACAAATAATAAATCAATTATAAATAGGATATTTCAATTAAAATGCATTTGTTCCACTGCACTAATGCTGGTTTAAATTGAAGAAATGTAACGTTTTTTTTGCGCTCATACCACTAAAACATATAGCATTATGAAGAATGAGAATTGTAAAAACAGATTTATTTATTTTTATTTAGGACGAATTATAACCTGTACTTTTCTTAATATATTTCTTGTAGTTAGGCCAGTCTTTCAGCACTAACTCGTATGTTTTTAAGCTGAAGATAGTGAAGCACTGGTTAATTCCCAGTGTCGCTTGTCATCCGTTCTGAGCTCGATCATAACCACCATCTCTGCAGATCATAATGTTCCTCCAGTTCAACAGATGTTTGTTAGCTGATGAATTGATGTTAGGAAGTGTCTCTCTCTCTGCTCTATTTAAGCATGTGGACTCTGGCCTGGTGACGGGCACACGGGCTGGCAGAGCGTCTCCCTCTCTGTGTTCCTCCAACAGCTCGCAGACGACACACACTTCCCTCCTTTTGAGCTCCGAGTTTGCATAATTACCCAGGTAATTGCGGAGTAATTGGCGCCGTCACCTGCTCCCAAGACACGCCAGCATTGTTTTATCAACAGCTGGAATCAAACCTGCGTGAGAAGAGGGATGAGGAAAGAGAGAAAGAGAGACTTTTTTAGAAAGAAAGAAGGTAGAAAGTTGTCTGCCCGAGGGACGGTTACCCTCTCTCGTTATGAATGGAAATGTATGAAAATGCACCCGGCCCGCAGCCAAAAAAAGACAAGAACGAAAGGAGAGGAAGTTGGGAATGCAGAGGGAGGGAAAAAGTTGAAGATAGCACAAGAATTAGGGAAAGGGAACCAAGGAGACGTAAATAAACAACAGGCAGAAAGAAGTGCGTGACTGAGACACAGTGGGAGAGAAGAGAAGAGAGATCGTGTCTATCTCGAGGGGAGAAAACGAGGTGTCAGCCTTTGTTTCTCTCTGACTGTCTGTTGCTCTTTCTCGCTGTGAGGCTGTGGAGGAGAAGAGAGTATTTGGTTAAAGCCTGGTGTATTATTCATTCTGTTTAATAGACTGGGCTTCTTTAAAAACCTGCAGGATAGTTGAGAAACCCTGTTCTTCTTAAAGGGCCAGTGCACCTCTAAATGAGGTTTCTGTCATCATTCTCCTCATGTTGTTTCTTCCTTCCATGGAGCACTATAAAGATAAAACACAAACAACAGTGACGTTTGACATTACTGATGTGGTTTGCAAGCAAGATTTTCAGTGAGTTAGGACTTTTCCTTTTCCATATTGCTCGTATATTTGTACATTTATGGGGTTTTATTTGTAATATTTTACAGCTCAACAGGCCTAATCCTCATTATGGAAAAGAGCTGTAGACATTCTGTAGACATGTTTTCTTTTGTGTTTCACTGAAGAAAGAAAGTCACATGGGTTTGGGAAAGACATTAAAGGGTGAACTGTTTCTTTAAACTCAGCATGAAATAGTGCTCACAAATAATGATATTTCTGGGTGAAGAAAAAAAACTCACAATAAGACAAGGAATCAGTTTTAAGGAAGTAATTGGGTGCAATTTTCATTTCATGTTCGAAACTTTTGGGGGGTATGCTTTAAAAAGAAGTCTCTTCTGCTCACCAAGGCTGCATTTATTTGATCAAAACTGCAGTAAAAACAGTAATATTGTGGATAAAAAATTCATGGCAAATATTATTACCTGAGATACATAGATTTGCTGATCAAGAAACATTTCTTATAATTATCAGTTGTGCTGCTTCAGATTTTTGTGTAAAACATGATACATTTTGTTTTCAGGATTCTTTAATGGATAGAAAAGATTAAAAGCAGCAGAATTGATTTGAGATTGAAATTGAGATTGATTTGAGTCTTTACTGTCACTTTTGATCAATGTAATCCATCCTTGAATAAAAAAATATATCTTTCTGACCCTAAACTTTTGAACGGTGTGAGGACGAGATACAGAGATACTGGTGTGTTAAAGTTCTCATGACTCGCAACAGTCCAGATGGAGTGACACCTTGAGCCTTGTCCTTGTGTTCTTCACATTTACAGAGCAAACAACACGAACGCCTCCTACACAGCAGCCTCGTCACACAATGTGCATCACATCAACACGGCAAGAAGTTTCATTAAACTGCACAGCAATACCTGCATTCGCACAAACATTCATTCCCAGAACCTAAAGCAGCATCTGCTCTATCACTGAGTGAGCTTTCGTTTATTCATGACTTGCGCTTCATAGGTTTACGTGAAACATGTGCTTTATGGCCAGACTAATAGGACGGCACACATATAGGCAGGAATGCAGTGAAGGACGCAGGAATTCACTGTCAAGGTCGTTACTCCTATTAACTGCTGCTGATTCGTTTGCAACATCCGACAGAATTATAGAGTGAGGCGTAATCTGAGAGAGCCCACATCTCCCCAGCTGCTCGATACACACAGGAGGAGACGGACACACACTCCGGCGTCTGCAGGATTGGTTCTGTCTGGTTGTGGCACAGCAGCATCTGCTGGTGAAAGACACGCACAGGCTTGGATTCCCTCTGGCAGTCTCTGCATCATGATTCCACACAAGCGTAAATATAGCGCTCTGCTTTTAACATGTAATGTTCATCCACACATTCACACACATCCACCGAGGTTCATCCTCCTCGCTAAGTGTCTCGGTTCCGCCGTGACCAGGTTTTTGCGGAGGGCGCCTGCGCTCCCAGTGCCCTGCGGGGGTAATGAGAGGAAATCCTCCCTGCTGAATTGATTCTCTAGCTGAGACGAATAGGGAAAAAGTGCCTCAGCCAGCATGTCTGGCAGCGAGCTGTCATGTGGAACGCAAAGGTGAGGATTTTGAGCGGTTTGGGGCGACCGTTTAGGTTTATTTGAGGTGCAGTTTGGCTGTGTTGGGATTATCTAGCAAGTCAAAATTAAAGCATTATTAAATGCAAGCTGGGGAAATTGGTGTAAAGCATTCGTCAAAGGT
Source organism: Phoxinus phoxinus (assembly GCF_949152265.1). Classification (NCBI taxonomy): domain Eukaryota; kingdom Metazoa; phylum Chordata; class Actinopteri; order Cypriniformes; family Leuciscidae; genus Phoxinus; species Phoxinus phoxinus. Next base: position 26,028,158 of record NC_136897.1, read on the forward strand.
AGATTCATTTTGTATAAGTTCAGTGGTTCAGAGTCACTTGTAGTTTGGTTGTGTTGGAATTATGATCCAAAATTTAAAACGCCTGTGGGTTGTGCACTGTCCACAACTGAACTGAGATTAGGGATGTGCCCGCAGCCGAATGCTATTTTCGGAAAGGAAATTACGTGTTCTATGGAGCCTCTCAAGGGACATGGTGATTAAAAAGAATACAACATATATTTTAATGCTATTGCTTTCTCTCGCAATTATATTCTAATGAAATTGTATATAATTTGGGGACATCAGGGAGCCACTATGGATATGCAGGGTATTGAAATTACTTGTAAATGTGCACTCGCTCTTTACTTTCACTTTCCAATCCGCGATCACGCGTACTCTGTGTATAGGGAGTGGCGGTACTCACGCATATTTTACAAGATAGTAGCTGCGTCTGAAATCGCATACTTACTATATAGCCTAGTAGATGAAAAACAGTGGCTATGTGACAAAAGCCATACGTCCAAAATCACAGTACTGATAAAAGAGTTGGCAAAAAAGTACCTGAATTACCTACTATTACCAGCGAGATATGGTGAGAATATGATACTATACAGAAAATACTTTTCTAGCAGCCCTGAAGCAATTACTCATTTCTCAAGAGAGTATGCGATTTCGGACGCATCCAATATATTTTCTAAAGTTGTGCACCAAATCCTCCACCCTTTCCGAATTCGGGTTTAGGCTTTGTACCCATCCATAATTGAGATTGTCTTTTAAATTCCAATTTGGTTCCACAAACAGGATGCAGAAACACAATTTGAATTTAAAGTACAGTCAAGACAAACTTAAAATGTTCAAAAACGCCTTGTTTGAAAGTGTTGAAGTTTGAAGGTTTATGGGTCTTAGTGCATGTTTACAATGCCGCCTACAAAGACTTCATCATGTTTAATGAATTAACTTTCATGTACTTGGAGTGGAAGAACACCTAATTTCCCTGTATCCATTATCTGTGTTGAATTTCTTTAATTTGCAACTGAGTGGATACTTTTCCAGTCATTCCAGTTCAACTTCCTATGCAGGGTGTGGCCAATTCAATTGAAATTCACAATTATGAATTGAGAGTGAGTCGATTCTTCAATTCCAAATGTTGCACAACTCTCTTGTGATTGATCATGATGAAAAAAAGCTACTGTTCAATCTTATTTGCTAACAGAATGTCAATAACACTGTTTATTGTCATTCCATTGGGAATGCATATGCCTTCATGATAACTATTTAATTTATTGTTGAATTCATGACCATTGTCCAAAATGTGGTTTACCTCTTAATCCGTGTTTTAAGGATGGTATGCATCGCCCAGTTGTCCTGCAGGTTTGGCCAGATCTTCCTGCCACTGGCCGACCGACTGCGAACTTCAGCTGCGTCTGAGGAAATTTTAAAAAGGCCAGCACATTTGTGTTAGGAAAGAGAGAGTGCCTGACCTTTCAGAAAGACGATACCTGTTTCCCTTTTCTCTCCATTTTCACACTCGTTCTCTCTCATGTTTTCTCTCTCTCTCTCTCTCTCTCTCGCTCTGCTAACATCACACCCGCCCGCCGTAGAAATTCAATCTCGTTTTGAACATGCTTCGATTGAAACTGCACTTGATGTATCTCCGGTCGCCAAACAAGAGCGAGTGTCTCGCTGTTTGTATTTCCAGTGCGATTCATTTACCGTGTCATGTTACGCCGTCCCTTTTTATGCTAATGCACTTGTCACAGTCTATTTTAGCTCTGACGTTGGCATTTGTTTTGCGTCGGGCCCGTTTTAGTCAATGCACAAGTTTTGCATTCAGATCTAAAGTGCTTTTTATCGCCTTCGGAAGAAATGGCAGTTGAAAAGGCATTTGGAAAACTCATAAAGGGTAGAATATGTAATGCGTGTAGTTTTTCTTCCTCTCCCTCCCTCTTCTGTCTCTCGCTCGCTTGAAACCCATCCAATTGGCTTGGCGGTAATTGAATCTTAGCCGTCTGGCCCAGAAAGGCAGCGTGCAGGAGTTTAGTTCTGTTGTCCCATTTTGCTCTCATGATGTGTGTGCGTCTGTGCTCGCTTCTGCTGCGCTGGGACTCGCAGCGAGGGCTCATGGGATAGATTGTCCTTATGGACGCCAGGCTGTGGTCATCGTAGATGGATTATTGTAGCATACTATCAGACGAGTCCTGCAAAACTGTAGCGTCCGTGTTGTTTTAGTCTGTCTCCTTCACTGTGAAATGAAGCTACTTCCCGCTGCCTTATTTAAAGGAATAATTCATCATTTACTTACCCTCACATCTTAAACCTGTATGACTTGGAATAAAAAAATGAAAAAGAAATAGTGCAGAATGTTCAATAAGAAAAAGGACTGGTGCTGCTGAACTCCAGAAATGACACCAAAAAAAAGCATAAAAGTACCATGAAAGTAGTTCATGCAACTTGCTAAAAGCCCAAACTTCTGAAGACATGTGATCTCTTTAAGGCGGGCGTACACTGTGTGAGTTCGGACACTCGGGAAGCCGTGAGCTATTGCACACATTACGAGTCAGTTAACCTGATAATCGTGTCGAAGCAGCTGGTACACGGCACGACTTTATTGCATGGCGAGCCGGTGGCAACCACACGAGCTTCTGCGCTAAACATGGAGACTGAAGCCTTCAATGTTGCTGCTATAGCTTCAGATAGAAAAATAACCATGTAAAAAGACGTGTGTGTGCGTGCATGTGTGTGGGTGCGTGCGTGTGTGAGTGCGCGCTGTAGGGTTGCAGCCACTGGGTTATAACCTGTGAGACGTGGTTGTGTTTGATTTGGCAATAGGGGACAGGATATACACTGGTCAAAACCAGCCAGACTCCCCGAATTTGTATCATGTTTAAAATGACTTGAAGCTCGGGAGATGCTCATAAGGTACTCGGCTTGGCACATTCTTCTCACATAATGCGAGTCGTGACCATACGAGCATCAACGATTTCCATGCGATTTCTCGTACGACGGCAAAAACCATCATCACTGAGTAATTGTATCAAGTTTGATGTCAATATCTCATTGACTCTCACATGTCTTGATGATCATATTTGAACTGGATGCGACATGAGAATGAGTTAATGATGATTTAATTTCCATTTTTATTTGTTTATTTATTTATAGCCTTAGGGGTCATATCACCGTTTTTAGTTTTTTTAAATAGCATAATTAAGTGACACGTGACCCTTCAGAAATCATTCTAAAATGATAATTTGCTGTTCAAGAAACATTTCTTATTATTATCAATGTTGAAAACAGTTGCTGCTTTATATTTGTAGTGGAAACCATAATTCTGTTTTTTTTTTTTTCTATTCTTGAATAGAAAGTTTAAAAGGAAAATAAATGTCTTTACTGTCACTTTATGAATTTAATGCATCCTTGGTCATCCTTCTTTTTAAAAAATCATATTGACCCCAAACATTTAAACAGTAGTGTAGAAATTTGTTTGGTTGCGTTCGTCATACTCGTTTCATATGCAAGGAGGATATTCAATCATAGCACAGATCATGTATCTACAGTACCGATGTTTTAAAGGAACAGTTGCAAAAGCAGCCCGTTTAATTCTCAGGGTCAAAGCCTATGATAAACGCAATAACTACTGTTTTTGGTGCCTCGAAACCATGAGTAATATTGTAAGTGGACTTCAGGGAAAACTTTGCTTGAGTGTAAAAGTTTTATTCAATGATATTCATCGTACGTTCTCTGTGAATATTCATGAAGGTCGCTAAACTCCTTCTGCAATATATTTTTGCCCATCACTCTCCCTGACGCGGAGAGCTCATCAGTGTGTGTTCACTCACTCACCGCTGACAGACAGACCGGTGGAAGAGGAGTCCGTCATACAGACAGACTGACAGCAGCGCTCCAGAAACTCTCAGGAGGAGAGGAAAAATGACGAACTAATTACAGGCAGCGGATGCTCTGGCCTTCAGATACAAACAAGCAGCCAGACGCAGGCGGAACATGCTGGAGACCAACTAATGCGGTCCACCGAGTGACCTTTCTTCTCCCGTCACAGATAAACACATGGCTCTTGGACATTTCTAGATGCCCACATTTAGCTTGCTTTAAACTCATTTAACCATCTAATACATGTTTAAACATCTATACTGCTCTTTAAAATGATGATGGTTAGGAAACTGTGTCACTCAACTTTTGCAATATGAGTTTGTTAAATGCCTAGGGTCAGTGGTTTGTTCTACTCTGTAACCTTGGGTATAAGTAATAGTAGGTCCTATGATTTTTGTGATGCAGAAAACGCAGACGGAATTGTGGAATCCAGTCATAAAAATGTTAATAAAATGGAGCTTAGAATATAATGTGGAACGTCAAGGAATTTGACCAATTTTGGATGAATACATCAAAAGTAGTGCTGGACACTTAATCAAATTGCGATATGGACTAGTGTCTGTGAATATTAAATTGCAAAAAGTCTGCTGTTAAAATATGAAGTCATATCATATGCACAGAAACTCAAAGGTCTTCATGACAACCTGTTAAATTATGACAGAATGTGATACGTTGGTACAGTAGAATGTACATCTCAAAGTAATAATAATAGTACAGTTTGATAAAACCTTATTTTTTTAAGGAATATTACACAATATCACAAAAATGTTAGTCCAATGTTTTCACAGCGCCCTGCCAAAAACTAAAAGGAATTGTTTCAATTTTTAATTGATTAGCTACATTTCAAAAGATTAATTCAATTGTTAAATGTGTATGCATTCATTTGATTACCACCTTTTTCATTATAAATGTGTATTCAGAATTTCTGAATAAAAAGATAAGACATTTCATAGGGCACTATTATTGTAATTTGTTTAACTTTTATAGATTCAGTTGATCCTTTTTCATTATTAAAATGGAAAAAAACAATAAAATGGACTAATGAAATGGGGGGTGGGGGGTAAATGGCTATCATAGGCCCCTACAATATTAACCATGATGCTTGTCTTAGCAAACGCCACTAAAAAGTTTTGCTCCAGCAAGACAGACTGACCTCGCCAGATTCAACAATGCTTCCACAGCTGTCCTGCTTCCTCCCTGAGCCCTTGATCCTACAGAATGAGTGATGGAAGGAAGTCACAGCGAAGGTCTTTTCAGATTTCCGGACGAATTGTTACCTGAAGGTGCCTGGAGGTTGTGTTTGTGTGTGTGTTTGTGTGACGCCCTTTAAAAAGTTTCCCCAGCTCTGCGGATCTGTGTAAGGCTGCAGGGTAGTGTGCAGATCTTATTTTCTGATAAGTTTACGTGATGTCTGGGATTTGGTGGCCCTCTAACAGGTCGTAGAACAAGCCTGCAGCTCACGGCCGCGACCGGTGGAAAGAGCGGACGCTTAGCGCTAATCCCTCTGAGAGCGCTGGGACACACACACATCGCCTCGTGTGTTTGTGTGCGAGAGAGGAGAGTGTGTATGCCATGCTCTCTGTGTTTGTGGCCGTGTGTAAATTAGGGATAAAGAAGTCCTGTGTAATTAGTCTCTGACACCCGTCAGCTGGCGCACACTGAATCTGTGTTCTTCACATCCTCCAGCATGGTTGTTTATTAAATATTTAGGTGGATCTGATTCACGTTTTCACCTAAGAGTCCGTACAGTGCTTTCAGTTGACACATTTTACCATCTTAAAATGTATCCAAACATCAGTGCAGGTGTAAAGTCTGATCCCATCTTGTCCGACCGATCAGGGGTGCGTCTCCCGAACAAAGATGTAATATAGTACTATATAGTACGATGCATCATTGAAGAAATCAAGCTAGTCACGACTGTTTCCCCAAACCGTATTGTTGCAAATTTGTCGTTCAACCACGTTTGTTAATGATGTCACGCATCAGTAATATAATTGGAGTAATAATGAATCCATTTAATGAATCAGGGGTGCGTTTCCTGAAAGCATCGTTAGCCAACTATGGTCGCAACAAGTTTCGTCGTTATCAGCATAGTTCAACGATTTGGTGTTTCCCGATACCATCGTTCCAACGAACGTTCGCAAACAACATCGCAAACTTGTGTGGTTGGAACGACAGCTCTCGAGCTGTGGTTAGAAGCATAGTTTCTAGTTTACATGAGATGTAGACTGAATAAATCCTTATCTTTAGCAAAATAAGCAAACTGACATTCAGTACAACCCGTGTTATTTATTTAGAATACATACAAATGTAATTTACGTCTTTTAGTTTGTCAAGAGATTTAAAACACCGTTTTCAAATATTGAGTCTGCTAATAAAGCAAAATAACTGAGAAAAATTAGAAACGGTCTTCAGATGCCATGTCTGTAACTTATATGACAAAATCTAGTGTTAATTCGATCTCAAACAGATTAATTAAAATAAGTTATTAGTTCACCACGTACGAGACGTCATAAACCAACATGGTTGAATGATACTTTGCGACATACGGTTTCGGAAAACAGTCGTGACTAGCTAGTTGATTTCTCCAACGATGCATCGTACTATGGTAGTTAAGCAGTGAGCTATATAGTTGTACGGGAAACGCACTCCTGTTTGAGATTGAATTAAAGCTAGATTTTTTTTCTATAAATACTGAACATGGCATCTGAGGACTATTTCTCATTTTCCTCAGTTATTTTGCTTTATTTTCAGATTCAATCATAGTCTCGTTCTTATAGAGCACATAAGCACATGCGCACTCTTCAAAAACTGCTTTAAATCTCTTGACAAACTAAAAGACGTAAATGACATTTTTATGTATTCTAAATAAAGATATAGATTGTACCGAATGTCAGCTTGCTTATTTTGCTCAAGATTAGGATTTATTGAGTCCACGTCATGAAAACATGAAACTACTCCACAGCTCGAGAGCTGTTGTTCAGACGAATGTTTGCTAATGGAAACACCGACTCGTTGAACTATATGCTGAGAACGACAGAGCTTGCGACCATAGTTGGCTTACGATGCTTTCTGGAAACACACCACTGTTATGGAGCCATTTGATACACTGAAAATAAATAATGTTCTTATTTCTTGATTTCCATAAAAAAAAATGGCTAAATATTTTTAAATATTAGAGAAATCTAATGAAAGTTATTAAAGGGATAGTTCACCCAAAGATGAAAATTCTGTCATCATTTACTCAACCTAAAGTAGTTGAATTTTTTTTTTGTGTGTTTTTTATATATACAAAAGAAGACATTTTGAAGAATATGGTTATTTAAACAGTTGCTGGACCCCCCTGACTTCCATAAAAAAACAATAATATGGAAGTCAAGGGGAACAGAAACAGTTTGGTTGCCAACACTCTTCGGAATATCTTCTTTTAATTTCCGCAGAACATAGAAACTGATACAGGTTTAGAACAACATGAAGTAAATGATAATGACAGAATTTTCATTTTTGGATCAAGTATTCCTTTAAGCTTTTTTGCTTTGGCGCTAATCGAGAAAGAAAAATACTAATGTTTAATATTAAATATTAAATTAATTTGTACTTTTATACTTTACTTTTTTTAAGAAGAAGCTTCAATATCCTATATAAATATATTATTGTATGAAGTTTTGCATCTCAAGTAAATGTACCTTGGTTTAAAAATATTAAAATTTTTGTAATTTGAAGTTTGACCATTTTTGCCTTCACACTTTGTATTAAAGGGCGATGGAGGGATTAGTTAAAGGATCAGGTTTGGCATTGAGAGAGACAGAGAGATGGACTGAGAGAGAGTAGGACGCTGCAGTGTAATTAAATGAATGAAGACACATGTTGTCCGGTCGGCTGTCATCTCTGTGCCGGCTGGGGCCGGTCGAGGAGGGACTGGGGCCGCTCGGCTCTGGCCCCGCGCCATGAGCGTTTAACAGGCTGCGTGGTTTCGTTTCTAATCGGACTGGATCCAATCAGGACCTCATGATTACAGCGGGACAGGGACTGTGACTGTGATGTTGAGATCAGATCAGGTGGTTCTCAGTTCAGTTTCATTTTTTGTTTAATTCAAGTATGTTTAGATGTGTCTCCTGAAATTCAAAACAATGAAAGAAAATCAGATCATTATTGAAATATGGTAAGAATGCAGTAAGCTATACAGTGAAGGATTGCATCAGTTTTAAAACAAGAGACATGTGGAATTATTAGAGTGAGAGACAGGAGAACATTCTTAATTTGCTCCTCGTTTACTCTATTATCTTATTTTATTTTATTTTATGGACATTTTTAGATTGTTCTTCCCTATGGACCTGAATCAGGAGAAAATAGTCTTCATTTGTTCTCCATTTAATCTCCTTTATAAATAATTGAAACATTTCTTAATTATTAGCATTATTTTGTTTTGTTTTATTTGTTCTTCCCTTGACTTTGGTCAGATGTGTGAGAGATAGATGTTTTTAATTCACTGTCATTTATTTTGGAAATTTGTATTTTCATTGTATTTCACAGCCTTCCATCCTTCACAGCCTCATTTTCAAAATATTGCATCTAACATGACTGAAGTCCATGGGTACATGTAGCTCCATAATGTGTCAGAAAGCATAGTCATAGCAGAATAATGACTTTAAGTTATTGATGAAGGTGATTCAGACTCCAGACTGTGTTTCTCCAAGACTTTTTTTACACATCTCATGAAGAGCTGCCCACATTAGAACAGATCCAGCCGCACATCAGACACTCGTCCCCTGCCGACAGTGTCCTCTGCTTTCTTCCTGTTCTTTCCAACAGAAAATAGAAAAGGGGGGGCGTGAGAGACGGGAACATTTTCATCTCATGGGTGTGAAGACGGTGTTTCCCAAAAATGCATTTGAGAGGCACTTTGCTCTGTTAGATATGCCAAAGTGCGTCATATGTTGGAATGGAGCTTTGACTGAATGACTCAAACTCATAGTCTCGTTGTTTATTTGATGTGTTGGTAATAATTACCCATCATTCTAGTTCCTCGGGTCGCGCTATATTTAAGCGTGCGGTTCACAGCACGTCTCGCAGCCTGCGTCATATAGATAGTCGGTTGATTCGGCTGGCTTTTCCTCCAGAAGTGTCTCACACCCACCAGCGCATTCTCCCAGAGCTCCACAGAAAACAGACCTTGTGTTTCAGGCAACAGATTAAATTAACTTGAGGTGGGAAATGCAAGCGAAAAGCGACGCGAGAGACATTCCCCCGAGAGGGACGCGATAATAAAAGGTGTGTGTAAAGTGACGTGTTTGAGGAATGAGATGCGCAGGTGATCGCTGTGTGCAGGTGATGAAGACAGCTCTGGTTAACCGCTTGAGGAATGAGGGAAAAGAAGGTGATCGCTTGATTGGAGAACTTGTTGACCTTTGAACTCCACCTGCTAGAAATCTTCTTGTGTTCCTGTTCTGTGATTGTTTGGATCTGTTTTTACAGTGCGATTTATGATGGCATGTCAAGTTTAAAATAGTTCAGAAAGCATAGGCCGCTGTGTTCTGTTCTGCCGTCTCTGTCTAGCTGGTTTTGAACATCTTTTATGAATATATCATAACGACTTAGTGTACTTGGTGTACAAATGCATTTATGCGATGTGGTGCATTGATCTGATTATAATAACAGTTCAATGCATTGGTCACAGAATTTGATTGTCGATTATGATGAATGAATATGTTGCATTCATAATTGCGTGCATTTGTTATAACAAAGTAAATAAATGTTAGTTGCTTCTGAAGTTACTATTTATTACAGTATTTTTAAGAAATTATTTTATTAAGCAAGATTGCATTAAATTGATTGAAGTGACTTTAGTAAAGACTTTTACATTGCTGTTCTGTTTAACTTTTTATTCATCAGAGAATAAACGTGAAAAAATCACGGTTTCCACAAAACAATATTAAGCAGCACAACTGTTTTTAACATTTATAGTAATAAATGTTTATTGAGCAACAAATCAGCATATTAGGAGCATTTCTGAAGGATCATCATGTGACCTTCAGAGAGATAAAGATGTTAATTTACTTACTTTATTGATATATTAATTTTTAATTCAAGAAATATTCTTGTCACATGATATGCAAATCCCATAAGGCACATTCAACAATCTAATTCTGTTTGTGTTGGTTTGCCAACACTATATTATTATTGGCTCAATACCAAATATTCATATTCACTTTTTATCTAAGATTGATTTTTTTCAGACTGTGAATTTAAAGCTTTAAATTCACAGTCTGAAAAAAAATCAATCTTACTTTGTTTATATTCGAATAAATTGCAAATTGTCTCTCAGTTATGTTATATCTTTAGCATAGTTTTGGAAATAATCATGAATATGAAACTAGTGCAAATCTGTGTGGGCGGTGATTGGTCAGAATAAGTTGAAAAAGAAATCTGGTCATTTTAAGACGGTGTCTATAGCTATGTTTCCATCCAAAGTTGCGTATTTAACTTATGCGCAAAATGGAATATCGCATAAAACATTTGCGTAATGAAGCACCGTTTCCATCCAGTGAGTCGAAGACAACAAAGATGCTGCTGTTTGGGAACACAGTTGTGTAATCGAGTTCTGGAAGGTAATTATATCGAACCACTTTGACGACAGACTTTGCTCAGGCATTTCAGAAAAAAAAAAAAACAGCACGAGATCGTCCCGCTGGTTAGTCCAGTTATGCCGTCCCATCGCAAAAAAAAAAAATTTGGCGTTTCCATCCAGCAGTTTTTGATGCATTATACCAAAATGCGCATAAAAATAGGTGGATGGAAACATAACTTACGTCTGATATGCAGAGTAAAGTTTCTATTCCACATATATGGTCTGAAAAGTTCAAATGTCATCATTCTGGAGGTTCTTGCCCCCGTTTTCCAACGCAGCAGCTGAAGCCACTTGAGTTCAATGTGCCGTGTGAGCATGTCAGATCCACTCAGACAAACACCAGCGCAGAGTGGGGATGTCGTGACCTTCAGTCATCTTTTCTTTTAAGAGGTGGAGTTCACATCAGGATAGTGTCATTAATATTGTACGGGATGTTGGGTACAGCATGTGCACGTCTGTGTTTCCCCTTCTTCTCCTTCTCTCTCTGGGACCGGCTGAGGAGTGTTTGGGAACAGACAGAAATAGAGAAGAAGAGGAGCAGATCAAACAAGGACCGCCTCTCCTCGCGGTTCCTCTCTCATCCTTCATCTTCCCATCAGGATCGTGTGGCAGGCGCTGTTCTCGCCCGCGCGCCTCTTTGAAGTGGCATTAGGGGTTCACAAAGGATTTAGGCCAAAGTCTGTAATGGGGGAACATGAGCGTTTGCTGGGATCGTGCAGCACAGAAAACCTGAACACTAGTGGTTGTTAATGGCCAATGACTAAATATCAATATAATATAATATGCTCGAATTAAATCAATATTTATTTACACTTAGAAATACTCAATATTCTAGTTTGCACAAGACGGCTGGGGTCTTCATGGTTTGGAGTTTGTTCAGATCAATATCCCCAAGTATGAGCAGTGCTAATAGAGACGCTTGTCTTAACAAACACCACTAATTATGTGTGACACATTGTGTGTGTGTGTGTGTGTGTGTGTGTGTGTGTGTGTGTGTGTGTGTGTGTGTGTGTGTGTGTGTGTGTGTGTGTGTGTGTGTGTGTGTGTGTGTGTGTGTGTGTGTGTGTGTGTGTGTGTGTGTGTGTGTGTGTGTGTGTGTGTGTGTGTGTGTGTGTGTGTGTGTGTGTGTGTGTGTGTGTGTGTGTGTGTGTGTGTGATGAAGAGAGGCACAGAGTGAAAGAGAATATATTTAGCCTCCCTAAAGCACTATGTTAGTTTTTCTGGAAAGCTTTGGTACTTTATCAGACAATATTATCACTCCAACAATCCTGCAGTTCTTTCAGCCTCTATTTCTATTCCTGTCTCTCTCTCTCTCTCTCTCTCTCTCTCTCTCTCTCTCTCTCTCTCTCAAATGCTTATTTAATTGATCTCTTACAAAAATCACTTGATCCCTTATGGAGAAACTATTTTACAACATGCACTCACATTGTAATTTAGAGCAGTTTAGTGCACTAGATTTGGTTATTTAGGATAGAAACCATACTTAATGTGACGTGAATGAAAACAGTACTGTATGTCATAATGTTTCAATGTCTTAGGTTACATCTCATTTTCACAATTTCATGTTCTTTTCACAGTATAATGTCTATAATCCCTACAACCTCGTTTTCATTTGCGTCACATTAAATTAGGTGTCTACCCAGACTAAAGTCCACATGACCACCCTGGAGGAAGAAGCACATGAGTCACCCAAAAAAAACAATTTAGCTTCTCGAAATAGATGAACCTTAGCGCACACACACACACATATACGTTTAGTTTGAAACACACTGATCATATCTGAGAGTCTGTGTCAGTGAGTGCTGAGGTTTATAGAGGTTAAACGGTAAATACGGAGCCCGAGTCTGTTTATAGTGCTGCCATGTTCTAAGTAAATATCTCTTCTCCTGACCTCTAGCAGGAAAGCAGCGTGTGTCGGCCCAGTAAAGCGCATAATCACTCTAATTAGAAGAGGTCGCAGAAAGCAAAAACATCACCTTGTTCATAACCTACACACACACACACACCGTGTCAGTCACCCTCCTCTAAATACACTTCCTTTGAAAAGGAGACGCGGGGAATGATTGCAGTCAGTGTTTCTGGACGCAGAGCAATGAAAAGCAACTGTTACTGGGGGAATGAGCATGTTTCGGTCTGAAGCATCTGGTGAATCTGTTACAGAAGATCACAGTTTTTGCAGAACAGCATGTGTCAAAGAGAAAGGACAGGACTCATAGATACACTCAGCCATGCAATCCATACGACAATACGCATGAAAGCGACAGTGAGAGAGAGTAGTAGTTGTCTCGATCTCAGGCGTGACGCCCACAGACTTTTACCGTCTGACGGCACATAAAAATGGCCAGAGATGGTTTGAAATAGTGGTTTCTGTTTTATTGGCAGGTTTCTATGCAATTTCCAGGACTTGGCGCAGGTGCACAGGTTTTTTTATTATTATTATTTACCTAGAAACAAACTTGTGTTTATAAGGTACCAGCAAATTATACAGTGAGACTAGAAACTGGATCTGTATCAGTTTCAAATATTTTGTAGCAAGTAAACAAGATATCCGTCACACCTGAACATTAAGCGTAGCGTCAGTTCTGGCAGATCATGTTAGTCAAGCTCACATCAGCTGATCCACGTCTACCTATGGGAATACGACGCCTACCACCGTATACATATATATATATATATATATATATAAACTCCTTCAGTATTATCAGCAGCGATCACGTCCTCAGGAGATAATCACCCTCTCCCTCCCCAGCTCCACCTCTCGTCAGTCAGGGTTTGGCATTCTGATTCCCCCTGAATCAGATTTAAATTCTCTAATTATGTTGTACGTTAAAATTAATTAATGATATCTGCAAAACATTCAGTTGGTTCTGTTCGGTTTACCACAAGGGGGGTTATTGCTCTTATCCATGCTAGGCTGCACGAATGCGCAGGGAGTTCTCGCCCAGAACCATACCGCCAATCCAAACTATATGGATTCAAAATTTTATAAAAAAATATTATATGCATGCTTATACTTCACTCTATTAGTGGGTAAAGAAGATACACTTAATAAAAAGTCAATATTTTTGCAGATTATCATTTAATAATTAGTTAAAGTAACAGTTTTAATATGCTGGTTTGCTGCACAAGACAAATCTCTTATTATTATCTATGTTGAAAAAAGTTGTGCTGCTTAATATTTTTTTGGAAACCGTGATAAAAAAAAATCTGTGTTTTTGATGAGAGGGAGGAGAAAACCCCTGTAGTTATTTATGTAAAAGATCCATTTAATACATCTTTGCTGAATAAAAGTATGAATGTACCTTTAAATTGTTACTGTAGTGAAGCCAAAACAAATGTATAATATAAAATAATGCAAATGGGTCACAAGGACCCATATTATTTGGCCCATATTACAAGGACATTATATTTGAGGGTTGTTGTTGTTTGCATAAAAAAAAACTGGTTTAAATGACTAATTCCTGTCTAATGTCCTGTCCAGAATACACATATCAGCCCATTTTTGGCATGATGTGTTTGATGTAGGCTGTCGTAGTGATCCGGCACACAAGAATCCGTCGTTTTATCTCGTATAGTGTGTCATAGTGAACGACAACTGATGCTGCTTCACAGCGGTTTGTGTTTATTTATTGTTTGGTCCTCCAAGACGGGTTCTTGTGAACCTGTGCAGGACAATATAACGAGTTTTTGGTTCGAGGCAGAACCTGGGTTTTCAGATCAGGAAAGATGTAATCTGTCACGATGTGACGGCAACGTGACGGTTTTGTAAACGTGGTTTCGAGGGAACGTCTGAGGGGGTCACGGCACCTCTGCTCTCCACAGATGCTTCCTGCTGGACACAGAATCACAAAGAAGCCCGCTTGACTCCAGCCGCTTGAATTTACATGCAGCTCGGACAGCAAATGATCCGAGCGGCTCCAAACAGGTGTTACTTGGCCCACCGATGCAGCTGCTCGCTTAGATTTAGTGACCAACGCGCTAGCGCTGTTTATGCCCCTGAGCCTGCCAAGCATGTGTGGCGCTGCCAGTGTTCTCTGGAGCCTGGACCCTTCCAAGCATCATTAAACCCTTCGTGCTTCCCCAGTCCAGACATCAATCGCGCCTCCGTATCCCACTGACCACTCTGGCCTTCCCTCTCAACCACATTTATCTTCACTCGGCTCTCAGCACCTGCCCGTGGGCCGCAGGCTCCGCCCCTTCCATTGCTCTCCTGTAACCTCTAGAGCCGGCGCTCCCCAGCACGCTGCCAGCCATGATTAATCAAGCACCGATAAGGGGGCCATTAAGTTAGATAATGATGGACCTGCATGAAGAGGCTGGTTCAGGTTCAGCAGGGGTGGGCTGTGGTGCAAGACGCCCCTGAGAGGCACAATGAAAAGGATCGGAGGCTTATCTCTCTGAAGACAGGCCCGGTACCGCCTCAGGGGCTAATAAACCACCCAAAGTCAGCCAACACCTGGAGATCTGCCCCTGCCTTTACACCACAGATCTCTTTCAGCCCCACGGAGGGGCGGATGGATGAACGAGAATGAAGGGATGGCTGGAGTACAGCGTGGGCTCACGGGCCTCGTCCTCGTTCTCCTCAGAGAGCAGTTTTGGCTTTTTGTGCGCACGTTATTATTTCATCGGCGGGATTTATGGCTCTCTAATTCTTTTTTATTTCCTTCACTTTTTATATATCTCCCTCTTTCACTCACCGTCTTGATTTCATTCCCTTTTCCTGTCTGTCAGCGGGGCTGGATTTATGGCTCTTTGGTTGAGGATATCTTACGATGATGTGAACCCATATATACATATGTATGACAACGTATATGTATATATATATACTTAATAATATTTAACTGTATATTTTTTTTTAGATTTTAATATAATTATTTTATATTTAATAGAATTGTTATTTATATGATTAATTATTTAATTTAAATCATTATCAAATCAAATAATTCTGTATTTTTAAAACGTATATAGTATAATACAATAAATGTATAGTTACATTTTTTTAAATATGCAAACGTTTTATATTTTATTTGTATATTTTAAGAAATATATTATTTTAATAAATAATATACTATACATTATATAAACTATATGTAGTTTAGAAATTGTTTGGTCATTATTTACTATTTTAATTGTTATTATTTGTCATGTATATTAGCAATTATTTATTATGCTTTTTAATTATTATTTATTAAATTAATACGTAGGAAAGAAAGATTAACAACAAGCCTCTGATTTGTTTCTCCGAGACAGTAAAGAGATTAAATGGAGAGCAAACGGAGTCTTTAGTTTGAGTCTCTTACTTCTCGTATATTTTTTTCTCTGGAGAAAAATGTGAGTAATCTCACGTGTTCTTCCTCAGTTTCAGAAATAGATCTCAGTAATGTCTCAAACTGTGATCAGATGAAAGCATATTGCAGTCCACATTAATTGTATATCTCTGTTCTTTTATTTTATGTAAACATAACTAATTTGTTTGTTTTCACTACTCCTAAGGAATTTTAAGTGAAACATTGCAAAGTCTGTAATTAAATGAAGCAGAACCGAATTCCCAGAGGCATGAACAAGTAACCTCTGTGAAATAATAGTTTCCCCCTGAATGGGGTGTAGGTATTGTGTGTTGTACGGTTCAAGGACAGACCATCTGGCTTGTAGGTCAAAGAGAAAAAGAGGCAATTTGAAGAGAGCTCCTCAAGCCCTGTGATGCTGCTTTATATGTAGTGTGTCATTTACACAAACCTCCTCACATCAAGACCAGCGACAACATTGTTGCTATTTTCCTGACATTTATGTGAGGAGATAAACACAGGGATTATGAAGACCTGATCTCAACATCCAGCCTCGGCAAACAATACACACACACACACACACAGATAGAAGTGAAAAAGGAGATAAATCTCTGTTGTCGAACGATAGGACAGATAAAAAAAAAAACAGCTGTGCCCTGTTACTCCCCTCTTGACATTTATGTGAGGAAATAAATGAAAGGATGAAGACCTAATCTCTCTCTCTCTCTCTCTCTCTCTCTCTCTCTCTCTCTCTCTCAGGTCTGTGTGTGTGTGTGTGTGTGTGTGTGCGCATGCGTGTGTGTGTGTGTGTGTGTGTGTGTGCGCGTTTGCGCGTGTGTGTGAGCGTGTGCGTGTGCATGTGTGTGTGTGTGTGCCCATGTGTGTGTGTGTGTGTGTGTGTGTGTGTGTGTGTGTGTGTGTATGTGCGCGCGTGCGTGTACGTGTGTGTGTGTGTGTGTGTGTGTGTGCGCGTTTGCGTTTGCGCGTGTGTGTGAGCGTGTGCATGTGTGTGTGTGTGTGTGTGTGTGTGCGCGTGTGTGTGCGTGTGTGTGTGGTGGGGGTCTTTCTGTTCCTCAGAGTGACTCATAAAACAGGGGGGCACGAAGCAGAAAATTGAAAGCATCTCATATGTGTCTCAGATCACCCAGGGCAACAGATAAAACTCCCTGACCGGGTCACTAACACACTGACACACACCTCCGCCCGTGCATTTCATCTTTCGGTCATGTGACAGTGGTCAGGAATGGCCCACAGTAACACAGGACATTAGTTTTATGTGCTACATGCTTCATTTCAGTGTTTCCTACAGAACTGTTTTTGCATTAGGGAAGCCCGCTATTATTAATCCTTACTAAACTACGGAAGCCTGTCTCTGCCTCTGAGTACAAAATACAATTGTGAGATGTTTAAAAATAAGAAATAATATTGTCACATAAAAAGCCACAATTATTTTTTACTCTGAGGCAGAAACAGGCTTCCATACTAAAGACTATTATTTTGTTGGCTACACTTTATTTTAATGTTACAGTGTAATTATACATTTAAGAACTGATTAATAATAATTAACTACATGTACTAATACATTTAGAGTTAGGATTAGGGTTTGGTTCAGGGTTTGTTGCATGTAATTATGCATAATTTACAGTTATTACCACAGTAACTATATATAACGTGTAATAAGGACACTGTGAGATAAGTACCATTGTGTTATACTTGTATCTGTAACTACACATTGTCATTAAAACATCCCATTCATATATTTCATATATTAAATTGATGGATTCAGCAACTATTTTGTCAGACTAATTCAATTAAACTTATTTTTGACAGATTCATTATAAGATGGCAGCTAACTGGGCTACACTGCTCACACTTTGTTTTTGAAAAGACATAACAATACCTGTTTAATATCTTTGTTTTGTTTTTTGTGCTGTACATGACTTGACTTTTACAACATGCTATGACCTTGAGAACAGGAGGGAAGAAGGTGAGATGAAAATCAAAGCAGAAGTGTTGGCAGCGCTGATCTGTGACCAGGTTTTGAGGATTAAACTGAAGTGTTTGGCATTATCACAAAACTGGATTCAAATCAGCGGCTGACAGGCTCAATGTTTCCTGAACTGATATTCAGCGCTGGCGAATCTACAGCATACAGCGGAAGAAATGATATTTCAGCGGCGTCGTGAACTTGCAGTTGTCACGGTGTCTGGTTGTGTTTCCCCGGGTGTCCACTGGAGGTCCTCTTTCCCCACGGTGTCTGTCATTGTTAACTACATTCCCCACAATCCTTGTCTGCACTTATCTGTTCATTCCACTCAGCTGTTCTCGTCATTGTTCCCGTCATTGTTCCCAGCTGTCTCTTGTTATCAATGTTAGTTCTGTGTGTTTATATACCCTGGTTGTTTCTTTGTTTGTCACGGATTCCTTATTTAGTATCACACCACTTCGGTTGTCTGTTCTTGCCTGTATCTTGTTTTGTTTTTGTATTGGATTGCTATTTGGATTTTGACCCTTGCATGGACTGGATGATGATTTTCGGATTACCCCATTAAATTACTGCAATTTGGATCTATCCCTGTTTCCCTCGTGTGTGGGTCGTGACAGAAGGAATCCGTCAATATGCACAGATCCAGCAGTACGGGTATTCGTATCGCTCCTCCAAGCACTGCTGAGGAGAGGATGGGACGTTTTGGAAATCTGGCCTATCTACGTCAGCAGGGCCGGTCGGTGGGTGATCTATCCCAATTTTTTTGGACTCTCTCGAGAGGTATGGGATACAATGAGGCCACACTCAAGGACCTTTTTAATAAGTGTCTTGATGACCCATTGCCGGGCTGGGAGATGAAGGGGCTGGAGATCCTGGACTTTTGGGGATTCACCAGTTACCTTCATCATCGTAGCCAGTGGGATACACCACTCCCGCCTGTGTCTCCTGACATGGCTTCCATACCCTCGCAGGAGACTGCAACACCCCCAGAGGCGGTCACGGACGTCACAGAATCCCCAGAGGCGGAAGGTTTGATGTCGCCGCCGCACCATCAGAAACGGCGGAGGAGGAGGAAGATCGCCAGTCTTCCCAAAGACCCGGAGGCCGTCCCCTCCGAGCAGCCCGCTGTCGTCCCGGAGGCCGTCCCCTCCGAGCAGCCCGCTGTCGTCCCGGAGGCCGTCCCCCCCGAGCAGCCCGCTGTCGTCCCGGAGGCCGTCCCCTCCGAGCAGCCCGCTGTCGTCCCGGAAGCCGTTCCCGTCCAGCCCGCTGTCGTCCCGGAGGCCATCCCCTCCGAGCAGCTCACTGTCGTCCCGGAAGCCGTTCCCGTCCAGCCCGCTATCATCCCAGAACTGCCCATCATCAGTCATCCTGCCATGGTCAAGAAGGTGGTCTTCCTCTTCTATACATTGTCTGTTCTACATGCATGGAGGAAGCACACGTCTGCCGAGCC
The DNA here is from genome assembly GCF_949152265.1 of Phoxinus phoxinus. Taxonomy (NCBI): domain Eukaryota; kingdom Metazoa; phylum Chordata; class Actinopteri; order Cypriniformes; family Leuciscidae; genus Phoxinus; species Phoxinus phoxinus. The sequence goes on from NC_136897.1 coordinate 26,047,372, forward strand.
TGGATTTCACGTCACGTCTGCCGAGCCTGAGCTTTACGTCAAGCCAGTTCCCGAGCCGGTGTCTGTTGCTGTTCCTGAGCCGGTGGCGTCTGTTGTAGTTCCTGAGCCGGTGGCGTCGGTTGCAGTTCCTGAGCCGGTGGTGTCTGTTGCAGTTCCTGAGCCGGTGGCGTCTGTTGCAGTTCCTGAGCCGGTGGCGTCTGTTGCAGTTCCTGAGCCGGTGGCGTCTGTTGCAGTTCCTGAGCCGGTGGCGTCTGTTGCAGTTCCTGAGCCGGTGGCGTCTGTTGCAGTTCCTGAGCCGGTGGCGTCTGTTGCAGTTCCTGAGCCGGTGGCGTCTGTTGCAGTTCCTGAGCCGGTGGCGTCTGTTGCAGTTCCTGAGCCGGTGGCGTCTGTTGCAGTTCCTGAGCCGGTGGCGTCTGTTGCAGTTCCTGAGCCGGTGGCGTCTGTTGCAGTTCCTGAGCCGGTGGTGTCTGTTGCAGTTCCTGAGCCGGTGGTGTCTGTGACTGTTCCTGAGCCGGTGGTGTCTGTTGCAGTTCCTGAGCCGGTGGTGTCTGTTGCTGTTCCAGTTCCTGAGCCGGTGGTGTCTGTGACTGTTCCTGAGCCAGGGTCTGTCTCTGTTCCGCCTTGGTCTTCACCGCCATGGCCGCCCGAGTGGTTGGCTTCACCCTGGTCGTCTCCGCCCTGGCCGCCCGAGGGGTCGTCTCCGCCCTGGCCGCCCGAGGGGTCGTCTCCGCCCTGGCCGCCCGAGGGGTCGTCTCCGCCCTGGCCGCCCGAGGGGTCGTCTCCGCCCTGGCCGCCCGAGGGGTCGTCTCCGCCCTGGCCGCCCGAGGGGTCGTCTCCGCCCTGGCCGCCCGAGGGGTCGTCTCCGCCCTGGCCGCCCGAGGGGTCGTCTCCGCCCTGGCCGCCCGAGGGGTCGTCTCCGCCCTGGCCGCCCGAGGGGTCGTCTCCGCCCTGGCCGCCCGAGGGGTCGTCTCCACCCTGGCCGCCCGATGGACTGTCTGCTCCGCCCTGGCCGCCCGATGGACTGCCGGTTTCACCCGGGTCGCCGGCTAAGTTTGTTCCTGTTCCCCTCCATGGACCTGGCCCCCCGTCCCATCTCTGATCCTCCACCATTTCACCTTCTACCTGGACTCTTGTGTTGTCTGTTATGTCTTGAAGCGTCTGGTAGCCGCTCCGTAGGAGGAGGGTTATGTCACGGTGTCTGGTTGTGTTTCCCCGGGTGTCCACTGGAGGTCCTCTTTCCCCACGGTGTCTGTCATTGTTAAC
>NC_136897.1:26053634-26071134 GCF_949152265.1 Phoxinus phoxinus
TAGTTCTCCCATTAGATTTAATTATTTCGGATCTGTCTGCTGACCAGTAGCAACCTTTCCTCTCTTTCTCTCCCTCTTCTGTTCTACAAGTTACTCCAGCCTGTGCGTGTTTTACCCCTCCTGTCGCTCTCCACCTCTGGCTGTCCTTCTCCCTCCATCTGTTTGCTCTGGCAGAGGTGTAGCTGTTCAAATATGACCCACATACTCTGACTCGAGGTCCCGTCATGAGCGAGCGTGTGAGGTTAATGGTCAAAAGCTGCTTTTGTTCGTTTTTTAATTTTTATGGCACTCTTAATGAACACATTTTATGTAATTACACGCGCGCACGTGCACGGCTCTGCCCACCGGCCTCTAAGACAGATGTATTAGCGATCCGGCGACTATCACTCTCAAATAAAATGACTTTGGTTTTGGCTTGTTCCACATCAGTGGATTTTGTCTTTAACAGAATCAGAATAAGGTGGAGCTGAAGGCGAAATCAAGCCATCAATGCAATGAGCAGCGCATACTAACCGAGTCACAATCTTAACGTTATTATCTTTAATTATTTAAACAACGGCACCATTGCCTCAGGAAATAGCAGTAGCTAATTCAAATCTCAGCAAATTTGCTCTTCTGAGTGGAATGAGTAAAGAAGCACACAGCAGTTTTTGTGTCATTTGTTGGCACAGTACCATTAAGCGCCTGCCTTTTACACTTAAAACAGATTGCAGCTTTAATGGGTGGGGTGGCGTAGGCGTTAAATTCAATGGGAAACTTGCGACCAATTTCAATTACGTAACATGATGTATTTTAGAGTTAAAAGGTGTATTAAATAAGTATGATTCAATAGTTTAGTCATTCTGTTTATTAGTGATAGGGTTTTTTCTGTAACTCTTTCTGCAGGTTACACCAGTAGGTTGCGACAAATGATTATCTTTATGAGTGAGTCATTAATTAATTAATTAAATCGATTAATTGAAAAACATTGATTAATTCAGAACACAACAAATTATTTTTGTGAGTGAGTGAGTGAGTCATTGGTTTGTTCACTCAAAAGATTCATTTAAAACACTGGTTCATTCAGATAACAAGTGACTGTCTGGATTCAGAATAGCGTGCTAGCATACTAATTTCTGGAATAAATGTCTATTTTATATGGTATAAATAATACAAGCAGATCCACTGCCTTTATGAGTGAGTCATTGAATCTTTCACTTTAAAGATTAGTTCAAAAACACTTGAATTCATTCAGAAACTAAGACTATCTTTATGAATCTTCACTGAATCTCTTCACTGAATTATTGAACTGATAAAAGCAATATCATACTTGCAATTGCTTTACACTATGCATTAGAAAGTACTGTAAATATAGGGTCATAAACCATAACCATAATACCATACTTTTTGTTATTAATATTAAAGGGCACCTATTATGACATTTAAAATGTTCCTAATGTTGTTTAGGGAGTCCCCGACAACAGTTTTACGTGCATGCAATGACAAAAAACACTTTAGTTGTCGTATAATATGCATTTATTTTTACCTGATTTGCTCACCGACTCCCAAATGATTTGTTCAACGACTCATTTTTCCAAACCCCTCCTTTGCGCGACGCTAATCTGCGTTGATTGGTCAGATGACCCAGCAGTGTTTACAGAGATAATACTTATGGTTTAACACGGAGTACAATGATGCTTTTATCAATTAAATTGTGTTATAATAATGATTATAGTCCACTGATTTGTAGTTTGTAGTAAAAACATAAAAATAAGATAAAGAATTTAATGTTATGTTAGCGAGCATAGCCCAGAGTTCATATTGTAAAAGCACAATCAGTCTTTGTTTGCGTTAGCCCGATGCATAAACATAACGTTTTTACAAAAAAAAAAAAAATGCTGTTATATTACTACGAGGTATTACTCTATCATATAAGACAACTCCGAAAACAACGACAAACACTTCACATATCTCAATACAATTGTCATTGAAGACCTAGAAGCTAAACAGTGCTTACACAACAAACAAAATAATTATTAAGCATGCTACATAAAAGCAACAATTATTAATAACACTTACAGGTTGTGATACGGAGGAGGAAGCTGATGCAAATACACTTGGAACTGAACCTTCCTTCAATATCAGCTCAATATCGCGAATCCAAGTTTGATTGCATTTAAGTTGGTAAAGCAATCGTCTTCAAAATGGCGCGAACAAAGCACAAGGCTCGGACTATACTTCTGTGGTATAGTTGTATATATGAATTGTAGCCACTTAGTCTTCAAATGCTGACTTCACTTGAGTCGCACTTCAGAACACAGCGTCTCGTCGCCCTGATGTTTCCCTGCTGGCCTTGGAGCGCAATAAGTGGGCGTATCGTATTCAAATAACTTGACAAGTTGACGTCATCTAGTCAGAGAAAAAGCTTCGGTCTTCTAACGATTCATAAAAATGACTCCGAGTCGACTCTTACTTTTGAAAGACAATAACTTTATATACGGTGCACTTTCATATTTCATACTTTGCAGGATGTTTTTGTTCACTTAGATCTATGTTACACACTACATGAAAGGTAAATTTCAAAATTCCATAATAGGTGCCCTTTAAATAAACATTCAAATTTATACATGCACTTTGGTGATTATTAAACATCATACAGTTATGCATACAATTTTAAAAAAAACTGTAAAAAAAAGAAAATGAACATAAGAGAGAAACATTACAAAAAATAGTGTTGGAGGGCAGAATAAAAAAATAAAAAAAAGTTTATATAAATTCTATACAGCCTTATTTCAGTCAGCTAAACCATAAAGTTGAGAATTTTGAACTTGCATTCATGAATGTGAAATTTTGGTAAAAAATATAAGTAAATTACTTAAATAATTTTCATCCAAACATTGCCTCTACCCATTCTACTTCCTGTCTAATGCAGACATTCCCGCCTCCAGTACACACAATTGGTTGAGCCAAAGGTTAGTATTAGGAAGGTAACAGTGAAAAAAAGTATTTTAACACTGAAAAACAAACACTCATATCAGTGTTTGAGAGGGGGAGGGGGGGAGCAAGAACAGAGCCAGCTTTCCCCAAACCCCAGGCTGAGACATGGCAGAGGAGAATGAAATACGCCCAGCGTGTAGAATTATGGGTAACTACATGGTGTTTCAGTGTTTTGGAGGAGAATTAGATACGGCAACAGAGAATCGCTCCTGAGGAAACTACAGCAGTGAAGCGCTAACTGTGGCTTTCAGCTGCAAACTGAGCTCATTGAGCTGCCAGCAACATCCACTTAGTGTGTGTGTGTGTGTGTGTGTGTGTGTGTGTGTGTGTGTGTGTGTGTGTGTGTGTGTGTGTGTGTGTGTGTGTGTGTGTGTGTGTGTGTGTGTGTGTGTGTGTGTGTGTGTGTGTACAGGGACTCCAGCAATGCCTCTTCCTCTTTGTTTTCCTCTCATACCTGTTATTTGTTCCTCAGTTTTGTCTCCTCGCATCGGCCTTTCTTTCTAAAGTGGTCTTTCTCTCTTTCTCTCTCTCTCTCTCTCTCTCTCTCTCTCTCTCTCTCTCTCTCTCTCTCTCTCTCTCTCTCTCTCTCTCTCTCTCTCCCTCTCTCTCTCTCCCTCTCTCTCTCTCTCTCTCTCTCTCTCTCTGCCGCTGTTTGCTTTTGATTAGATAGCGCCACATTGTCATGCAAAGCAAGAGGAAGCCGAGAATACAAGAGAATTTCCTATGCGGCTCGTCTGAAAGGGGTTGGATGTAATCCCTTGTGTCACCGAGCGGAACTTTTTCTCAGTGCGTTTTCTTTTTTCTTTTCTCTCACCGTCGTTCTTACATTTCCTGGTGTCTGGTTCCAGCGGTCTCGCTAAAGCTTGGCGTCAACATAGATCGATGAGGGCCCATTCACTCGCGTGTCGTCCGCCATCAGACTCGTGTTTGTTTTTAATTAGACTCTCTTCCCGTATTGTCCAGGAAAATAACACTGGTGGAGTCTACTTTGATTTGTACACTTTCATTTAGTCGGGTATGCAGTGTTTTCCGTGTTTTGTTTGATGGTGATGTTCGGAACGTCTCAAAGAAAAAGTTTGCATCGTTGATGTCATTTTCTGTTGCGGTTTATTCCATGAAAGTTTTCGATTGTCTGCAAACAAAACAACCAATAGCAATCACAAATGAGATCTCAATTGCTTCTCCTACACGGCACTGAGATTAAATGAAGAGCTTTAATCATCAGCTTCTCAGATGTTTCTCCTGAGGAAAAGACCCCAGTAATCTCGCACGCATCTCATCAAAGTTTTTAAAGAGATTGCAACTTATGCCTCAAACTCAGACTAGTTTAGTATTATGTATATGCTTTTACACTCTAAAAAATGCTGGGTTGTTTCAACCCAATATTGGGTCAAACATGGACAAACCCAAACGTTGGGTTAAAAATGTAATTTAAAAATTTAACCCAACGGCTGGGTTTGTTTATATTTGACCCAAAATTGGGTTGAAACAACCCAGCATTTTTTAGAGTTTAATATATAACTATTTAGTACGGTGGCCGAGAGAGCTCAACGCGCTGCAACTGAAGAAAACACATGCAAATACAAAAAAACACATATTTCTGGTAAGAACAGCTATTCAGCTGACGGACACCGCGCTGCGTTGTCATGGGAACATCCCAGGTGAAAATAATGAGGAAATTACGTTGTCTTTCGTTGCTCCCTTCATCAAGTCCGTTCCCAAGCGGCTACATAACGGCACACGGCTACAAAAGTCCCCACTTCAAGGGCTCTGCCGTCTGCCTCTAAGGGCGTAGGACATAGGGATGCTCACGAGCAATAAGCACATATCAGCCGGGTCCGTCACTTATTGGGTTCCCCGGAAACATTTCCGTTGTGTTCTGTTCTATTTGCAGCGCGTTTCTGTATTTGGTTGTGTTGTGAGTATTTGGAGCACACGTGTGTTGTGAAACTGATGAAGATGTTTTCTTAATTTGCGGGTGTTTTTTTTTGTATTTGCATGTGTTTTTTTTGTATTTGCATGTGTTTTTTTGTATTTGCATGTGTTTTTTTGTATTTGCATGTGTTTTTTTGTATTTGCATGTGTTTTCTTCAGTTGCAGCGCGTTGAGCTCTCTCGGCCACCGTAATTTAGTCATATTTTGAGTTCTATCTTCAATTTAGGTAATAGCAATTTTAGTTTTAGTCATTTAAGTACTTATTTTCCATCAGTTACTTGCCATAGCAGTATTTCTAATTTTCCATCTAATATTTATATTTTGTTTCATCTTTATTTCAATTAGGCAGCGGCTATTTTTATTTACATGTAAATTTACCAAAAAGTCTTACGTAAATCAAAAGATTTCAGGATGAACTCAAACTTTTCTCTTCAAATTCTTCCAAAATCAAATGATCTGACATAATATACCATTGATTTAAAGCTAAATTTATAAAAACGCAATTGTCATTTGTGTCTATTTTTATTTCTCCTCAGAGATTTTAGGACATTAGAATGATTGTTGATGTGTAAATGAACCTCCATGATGTCTTCTGAGCAAAGAAAGAGCAACATCTGAGCAATGACATTTCCCTCTGTACAGATTTTGCAAACATTTATGAATTATTCAGTTGTATCAAGAGGAAACCATTTTTCCACATGCACATGGTACAAAAAACACCATAGCATGTTCATTCATCATGTTGCATAATGCTCCATATTTATCATTTGTATCGTCTGGCTTGTGTGTGTTTGGCTGGTGTGTATATGTTTATGTATCTGGTTCAACCGTCTGTAAGCGTGTGTGTGTGTCTGTGTGAGCATCTGGGGGCCGTACCCGTGGGCCGGAGAGTCGCTCGCTGACAGGTGGAGCTCTGATTGGCTCGATCACGCCCCACTAACCATGCAAGCCGTTACCCACACACACAAACACACTCACACGCTGACCTCTGCAGTCCGTGTGTGTGTGCATTCATGTAGGAATCAACATACAGGTGTGTGTGTGTGTGTGTGTGTGTGTGTGTGTGTGTGTGTGTGTGTGTGTGTGTGTGTGTGTGTGTGTGTGTGTGTGTGTGTGTGTGTGTGTGTGTGTGTGTGTGTGTGTGTGTGTGTGTGTGTGTGTGTGTGTGTGTGTGTGTGTGTGTGTGTGTGTGTGTGGTTCCCCCGCAGCTCTGTTTTTTAGCACAGAGCGTGTTGTGTTTGTGTTTGTCTGGAGCGCGGTCATCACAGCGTGCTCCTCCACCGCTGTACATCAAAAACCAAGAGAAAATATAAGCAGTTTTACACGTATAAACCCGTGCAACGCGTCTCTCTCTCGCTCTCTCTTTCATGGCGCGCTCGGCATTTGTGTACTGAAAGATTAAGTAGCTCCGAAGGGCCCGTGTTTACAAATATGCAGCCGCCAAACAGGCCAAAGCCTCCGAATGACTGTGGAATACAAATAGCTTTTTTATCAGCGCTGAGCCCCTACCCAAAGAAATTGTGTTTTCCATCCTTTCCTCTTACGCCAATGAAATATGAAGCTTTATTTTCCTCTCTCTCTATATATATCCCAAATCTGGCAGGAAGCTGTTAGTGTTCACCCTACACTCCCTCGTATACACATACACAGACACTAGATGTGAGTGACATGTCACAACCCATCGAAACTAAAACACTAGCATTATTATCAAAGAAGCAGTTTACCCAGGTCAGGACGCTCCTTTACTTTTTAGACATTTAGCAGAGCTACTCTATAAACTATTTGCTATAAAATTATGTTATTTACAAAATGATACAATTTCTGTCATGACAACTCCCGGAGTGTTTGGCATGGTAATGGATATGATACTGTTGATATGTTTGGTCTTGCAGAGGACTTGCAACTGCCAATACACACACGACACACTACTGTGAGCAAGTGAGACATGCTGCTGCTGTACAACACAGTATTACCCGTAGCAGATTTATACAGGTGGAGCTGGGGAAGGTGGAGGGTTTCTGAAAGCACACTGCAACTTCTACAGCAAATGCTGACCAAGTATTTGAAGGCTGAGCAGCGATCTCATTGGCTACTGATACAGCAGGAACCAATCAGCTGTGCCCTATAGAGAATGATGTAATTGCAAGCAGTTAAGGACCAGCCAGTTTCATGACAGAACTTTGTATATCAATTTTGTAGATTATATAATATTATATTTTATTTATATTATATTATTATGTGTGTATATCATTATTATTTAATATTTAATTGAAATTGATTGATTTAGCACAATATATAATATTATGTAGGCCTGTTTTTATTATGTATATCATAATATTGTATAATAATTGTTTGTTATGAACTTATATTTTTGTGTATTCATTTTGTTTTGTTTTTAAATAACTTTCACTTTATTTATATAAGCCAGCTTGTGTCTATTTAATACCTATTTAAATCATCTTTTGTTTCTAACTATATGCATTTGTAGAGGACCTAAAAATATCCGTACAATTATTTAATTATTCTTAAACAACACTCTTGTATATTACTGGATTTCCATTGAATAAAATGGATTTCGTTGTTATTTTTGTGTCAAGCTTACAGCTGACTGATCTGTGTTAGTGTATTTCAAACACCAATGCTGAAAAAACAGCAGGACAGCTAAAGATGGCCACACAATGCACAATACAACACAACACTATCTTGCTCTGGTTTGTTTCACTTGTTCTTTCGTTTTTTACCTCTCTCTTTTTTTCATCCTCAATTGCCCTTTTCCACCGTTTCCACCCTTCATCATTCCTCCGTCCTACTTTTCTTGCTATGTTGTTCTTTTTCCGGGCCGCACTTTCGCCCCATCCCTTCCTTCAGCAGGACCAGTGGGAATATTAGCCGGCAGACAGATCATTTAGGGGTCAGACCTGTGAATGTGTTAATTGTGATTTATAGCTGAACTGAATTTAAGAAGAGCTTTTCCTTATTGACCACCTGAAGCTGAGGCCCTCGGAAAAAAAAGAAAGTTTGCACCATTTCTTTCTCCATAACAGCGCACGGCGCTCTCAAGGGTTCTGTCAGCCCCAGATACTCATACAATTTTAGGCTGAGGCACATTAGATCTCGCGCAAACGAAGCGAGATTCAATGCCGTCGATTATGATCCCGGAGGGCAAGGTCTGGGAGGTGAGCAGGGCACGCTCTCACAGGAAGGGACAGAATGAGGAAGACCACTGACCTTTACCGTAAAGATGATTCTTCCTCTTCTCTGCTCTATTTCCTGTGCTAATGTCCATCTATAAGTAATGCTCCTACACCGCTGACGACGTCCTCATCTAGGCGCTTCTACATTATTAATGACTGCTGGGACGTGTGGGGTCAGGAGTGAAGCTGGGTGGCTTTATAAAGACACCAAACAGATTTGTGAGGACTCGTGGGGTGAATATTTGCACTGCTTAGCTGTACATAAACCATACATTTCAACCAAAAAATAAAATACAATAAAAATATATGGATGGATGGATGGATGGATGGATGGATGGATGGATGGATGGATGGATGGATGGATGGATGGATGGATGGATGGATGGATAGACAGACAGATAGATAGATAGATAGATAGATAGATAGATAGATAGATAGATAGATAGATAGATAGATAGATAGATAGATAGATAGATAGATAGATAGATAGATAGATAGATAGATAGATAGATAGATATTGGGGTGGATAGATAGATAGATAGATAGATAGATAGATAGATAGATAGATAGATAGATAGATAGATAGATAGATAGATAGATAGATAGATAGATAGATGGATGGATGGATGGATGGATGGATGGATGGATGGATGGATGGATGGATCATGGGGATGGAGGATGGATGGATAGATGAATGGATGGATGGATGGATGGATGGATGGATGGATGGATGGATGGATGGATGGATAAAGGAATGCAACAAGTTTGAATATGCCTGCATGATGAGATTTAATGGCAAGATTCTCAGTGAATTATGAAAATAATTTGTATATTTATTAAGAAGTATATTTAGAAAGAATAATGTTCTTTTTGGAGATTACATTTACAGCCTGTAGTAATGTTTTAGTTTTTTTAATGGTAAAAAACAGAGTGAATATTATGCTTTTGTGTTACACAGGAGAGAGGGGGGGGGTTAAAATAATCCTTTAATCGTGTGTGGTAAACAAACTATTGTGGCTCTCGTGGTGTATGTTCCCCTGCTTTTAGCTCATCATCATTCTTACCAAAGGTTAACCGTCCATCCAGACCCAAATGACCCCACGTGTCCCAAGAGGAGATTTGCGCATTGCTTTGCAAAGCCTGAGCTGTGGCTAACTGTCCTGGGGACGTTTGAGTCGGTAGTGGGCATGAAAAGAGAGGAGAAAGAAAGGTGTATCTGTCCTTCTTCATCAGTAGTCTCCTCGGAGTCGCGGGCCCTCAGGTGCTAACTGTGTGTCAGCGCGATCAGCAGGGATTCGGTTTGCTGCCTCTTCAGACTCTCAATGGCTCTACCTTACCCCTTCCACTGCTCCAATCACACCCGCCTCAGGATGACCCTTATCACCGGACGATAAAAATCCACCCTCGGCGGGGAGATAACAGAAAGAGGGAGGAAAAGGAAGAGAAGAGTGCATCTGTACGATTAGATAAAGGAGAGGCGCTCTTGACAGACTGAAGGATTTTTAGCCAGAGGATGTTTTGAATGCGAGTATTCAGCGCTCGAGGCTCCAATGCAATTTCCCCGGGATAAAATGATTGTTGTAAGCCGAGGTTTTTTCCGGCGTCCTTAGGAAACGGACAGTTCCCTTTCTAATCACAGAAGTGTTTACATGAGTACAACGCCTCTGGCTTTCTCTCTCCAGTGCTCTCTGTGTTCTGTCTTTCTCCCGGCGATGTTCTTGGAGAGTTTAATGCTCCGGGTGTCCGCACAGGACGCATGAAGGGTCCGGCGATCCAAAAACACAAACATGTCAATATGCTTTAGTGACTCGTACACCCAAGACGCTGTCTGCAGATTTGATCACATTTCATCTTTGCTGATTTTAGGGGAAAATCTACAGAATTGTGTGGAAGGGATTTAAATTAAAAGAGTATCATTTCTGCACAAAATGGAATTGCAATCTTTTTCTTTGAATTGAGTTAGACAGTACAATATTGACTCAACCCTGTGTACTACTATACAGAAGCAGACAAGGGTCTTTATTTTGTTCGGTGCTAGGGGTGCAGAAATGACACACTAGCGCTCACACTAGACTCACATTCAAAATCACATGCAAAACCTCCTGGATATGATGTCATAGTCGAAGACTTTTGTTTTTGATAAATAATACATCCCAACTAATAATAATAATATTTTATAATCATTTAAAATTCTAAATATACCTACATATTGTGTTTTATTCTGCACTATGGTTGTGCAATATTCTGAAATGTTGAATTGCCTCCTTCATGAGTCAGAAGCAGAATTGGAAGTTAATTTGAAATGTAACGCACTAATGCATTATGGGGGAAAATATTTTAATATATCTATCTATAAGAAATTAAACTATTACAGTTTACTTAAAGCCTTTATGCATAATGCAATATACAGGTATTCATAATATATGTTATAATGCATTGTATTTTTTCTTTTTTTTCAGTTAAAATGCATTATAATATTTTCAGATTCCTTGTTACATCTGAAATTGGTTGTTTGTCATGTGTTTTGGATTATACTTTCCAAAGGTGTAACATAGGTATTATAATGTATTATAACTGTGGTTACAATTATCCATGAGACCATCCAATGCAAGGAGCATTACAAGGCTAAATTAATGCATTAAAATACTTTAAAGGCTTCAAGTAAAGTGTTACCAATTCAACTTTCTATATACTTTTTTTATCTATAAGAAAGTCTAATGTGTGTATGTGTTGTAATTCAGAATCCTGCTTGCACGCTTTAAATTCTGGAATTGGAATTGGAATTTAAAAGGCATTGTAAGTTCAGTCTAAATGGTGCACAACCCTACAACACACACACACACACACAAACACTATCATGACGTCATCTTTTTCCAGCCACTGACTCTTGTGTGCTTTAACCTTGGCTCAGAGAGAGAGAGAGAGAGTAATTCTAACCTTAAAAACCTGCTGATTAAAGCTAGTTTGGAGGAATTCGATTCCGCTTAATGCCTTTGGCCGTCCGCCCAGCCCTGACGACGGATCGCCATTAACATCAGCGGACAGCATGTCTTCACTCAGGCGGAGACGTGACCGGCACACACTCACACACGCACACATGTGTGTCCGGCACGGCCTGTCCCCATCACTTTCATTCTGATCTGTCTCTGATGATCAGCATCAAACCGCAGCACTGGTGTTTCCTGCGCGCCGAGTAACACACTGCTCTCTCTCTCTCTCTCTCTCTCTCTCTCTCTCTCTCTCTCCTCCCGTTTCTGCAGACGCAGCAAACTCTGTCCTGTGCTTATCAGTCCTGGCTCATGGTCATTCACTGCTGATATGAGGACAGTTTGATGGTTTATTTCGGTGGGGCTTTGGGTTACATTTCAGAGCGATAAAGCAAGTTGTAGATAAACACTTATTTTCTCAAAAACACTGGCCTGTTTACCTGGTGCAAAACATTTGAAAACTCTGTCATCCGCTTTAGACAGCAAACCATCTGAGCCTGCAGACAAACTTAGTGCATACTAGCAACATGTGAAGGGATAGTATGTTCTAAGCAGTCGATCCATAGATAGATAGATAGACAGACAGACAGACAGACAGACAGACAGACAGACAGACAGACAGACAGACAGACAGACAGACAGACAGACAGACAGACAGACAGACAGACAGACAGACAGACAGACAGACAGACAGACAGACAGACAGACAGATAGATAGATAGATAGATAGATAGATAGATAGATAGATAGATAGATAGATAGATAGATAGATAGATAGATAGATAGATAGATAGATCAAATCCCTGATGACACTGAGACAGAATGAGCTTTCCAGAAGAAACAAAAACACTTTTTGCCCAGTCTGAAAGACTCTTCTCTGACTTTATTTCACACCATGGTTCCTGTGCTCTGCTACAGATTCAGGCTGAATTTACTGTTTGATGTCTTTTTAACCCAGCATGAGGAAAATGAGCATCAAAGGCATTTTTGCATCATTTAAAGGGCTCATATTTAACACTTTTGTAGCATTTGATCCCCCCCCCCCCCCCAAACTCCACTTATGTTAGTCAAGTTTTCTTACACCAGAAAAAAGTTGTAATTTAGTGTTTCGTGGTTGTTCTCCCCGCTCTCAGACCTGAGAATTAAACAGGCTGTTTTTGCTGCTGACCTCTGCTGTGATTGGCTAACCTCTTCACATGTGTGATGGGAAACGAACGCCGCCCACGCCGAGCTGCTGAATATTAAATAGCCGTTTAATATGTAAATGTAACCGGTCATATGTAAATGTGCTCATGATTCTGATATCATCATCATGATGAATGTTTTTTTTTTAAGCTTAGATTCAATAAATGGTCTGGAGAGGGAGATTTGTGATGTAGTTTGTCTAGATAGTAAATCAAATTTGAAAAATCCCGTAGTCCATAATGAGCTTGGTGTGAGAGTCCATTTCAGTTTTAATGTGACCTCGTTGTGTCCTTGACATACAGCATCACTGAAAATGTCAGTATGATATTTTAACGTTTTTATAGAGGTTTGAGATTCATAATTATTAAAAGTTCATGCAGTAAAAATCGACTTAGGAGATTAAAATGCCGTGTAGAGCCGGGGTTATTATAGTCAAATAAAACTAGAACCATAAAAAACATTTTGAAATAAAATAAACATTAACTTAATAAACTAAACTTATTTTACTTCAGCCACTTGCCAAGGAAAATTTTAATTAATAAAAACTATAATTCAAAAGTTTATTAATAATAATTATTTAAAAAAAAAAAAGTGTGTAGTGTGCTTGTCACCATTTGAAAAAGCAGCAAGGCTCTCCCCAGGGTTCATTGTCTTATCCTATGAAAACAACATATCAGTGTCCCGAGAAAACCATGGACGGCAGAATGAGGCAAAGACTCATATTTCCCCTGTAGGAGATATTTAGATATTGGCATCCAGTTCAGCAGCGATATACCCAACTGAAAGGCACCTTGGCGCCTGTGTTTGTGTGTGTGTGTGTGTGTGTGTGTGAGCACGTTACTGTGCGTGGGAGCGTGTCTCAGACACGACGGTGGCGCTGATCTAATCGTGTGAATGTAATTAGGCTTTAATTGCTCAGCGTGTGGGCCTCTGGCATCTGTCTGGGCCACAGACGGCAAATAATGCCCTCTGACGCTGTCATCTCCTAATCTCACTGTTACCAAACACCTCAGCACAACTCCCTCTGAAACCAAACACCTGATGACGACACACTTCCACTGTACTAGATTTGCACCGTGCATCGTAATCAGTGTTGGGAAGTAACCTAACCTAAACCTTCAGATAGTTTACACACGCTAACTGGATAGAATAAAATAAAAGAACGATCAATAAAGGTCTGTTCACCTGATATTTTTATACTGAAACTAGTGTGTATTTATTCAAAATACACATCTATAGCTTTTGTTGGTACAGAATCTGGCACGGAGGCTTTTCTTTTTCTTTTTATTGAATATGTCAAATAACAAGCAGATATAAAGAACAGAACAAATAGAACTTCTACATGAATTAAATTGTATCAAGTATATGTAAAGCTTCACATATATAAAAATAAATAAATAAATAAAATAAAAGACATACACTGAGGAAACATTATGCATCAGTGTTATTATTAAAAATATCATTATAATATTTCAAGAATCTGTCACATTTCTTGTTTTTAGAAATGTATCAAAACGTATCAATTTCGATTAAGAAATGCAGAATCTGGCACGAAGGCTACAGTCAGCATGGCAACAGGAAGTGATGTAATTGTCAAAGTGTGTCAACAAAAAATGGGTGTAGGATTTAAGCAATTTTTACAAAGAAATGGCATGTAACACATGAAGCAGAAAGACTGAAATTGTGTTTTCTTGTAAAATACAACTTCAACTTAAAAAAATGTATATTGTATTTAGATTATACTTACACTGTAATACGCTAGTTAGCTTCATCATTTCATGTATTGTAAACCTCTTAGAATATTGTGTTTATTGTTTTATTCGAAATTTGTGTTTTTTGTTGCAAAAAATAAATAAATAATGGGTCTTTGGATTCAAAAAAATAATAATATTATTAACCATTTGCCAGCATTTAAAAATTATGATTTGACTTTAGAACAATTGGAAGGGATTTTGTTTCTATTTTCTTTTTTTTTATGCAACAAAAATCTTTTTTTCAACTGTTTCTGAATTTTTTTTTTTTTTTCAGTAATAAAAATGTGTCAAATAATGCTGTTACCTTAATTTAGATACTTATGTTATTTCAGAAAATAACAAATGTAATCCTCTGATTGCTATATTCATAAAGATACTGTATATCCCTCATTTGCTTCAATACACTTAGCTACTCTTTGCTATAGCAGTTTGTCACATAAAAAATGGCTTGACTGTAAATTTAACTACTTCAAATTATGAGTAGCTTGTAGCTTCCCTAACACTGGTTTTAGTGTGTGTGTGTGTGTGTGTGTGTGTGTGTGTGTGTGTGTGTGTGTGTGTGTGTGTGTGTGTGTGTGTGTGTGTGTGTGTGTGTGTGTGTGTGTGTGTGTGTGTGTGTGTGTGTGTGTGTGTGTGTGTGTGTGTGTGTGAATGATACGCTGATATGAGCTTCATTCCTGTAAAATTCAGCCAGCCAAATATACAATAAGATCTGAGACTGGTCTCGTAATCCAGTGCTGTAAATAGACTTACAGTCCTCCTGTTATTGACCCGATATGAAGGACACCAGTTACACACACACACACACACACACTGAGTGTCTGAAGATCACATCCCACTGGATATTTTTATCTGGTTATAAACAGAATCATACGAGGACGGATTGTGTAGTTTTTATAATATAGAATGTGTGTATAATATTATGATTAACTTCCTTTATTCTCCTCATTGTTCAGATTTGTGTCGGTATGAGTTATTGTGCTGATGGTTTGTGTTTATTAACCCCACACTCTAAACGGGTGTTTTTGCAATATAGAAAAACATGTTGTGCTCCCCAAAGAACCTTTCAGTAAACAGTTCAGTAAACCATTTTGTTCTTAGTGTGAACAACATTTTAATAAAAACGAAAGAACCTTTTTCCACTATAAAGAACCTTTTGTGGAATGAAATGGTTCCATGGATGTTAAGGTTCTTCATGGAACCATTGAACCTTTATTTTTAGAGTGTGTTCACACTTGGCATGTTTGGTTGGATTAAAACAAACCCTTGTGCGATTGCTCTGTTAGTGCGGATGCCATCAGAACCCTGTGCACACTAAACGCATGAAAAGATGAGTCTCGGCCCGCTTTCAAGCGAACCTGGACCACAAAACCAGTCACATGGGTCAATTTTTTTTTAATTGAGATTTATACATCAATTGAAAGCTTATTTATTCAGCTTTAAGATTATATGGTTTCTTAGGACAATATTTGGCTGAGATACAACTATTTGAAAATCTGGAATCTGAGGGTGCAAAGAAATCGAAACATTGAGAAAATCTCCTTTAAAGTTGTCCACTTATGTTGGTGATTGTGTTGCATTCACTCACAAAAATAAATGTTTTATATATTTACGGTAGGAAATTTACAAAATATCTTCATGGAACATGATCTTTACTTAATATCCTAATGATTTTTGGCATAAAAGAAAAATCTATAATTTTGACCGATACAATGTATTGTTGGCTATTACCACAAATATACCCGTGCGACTTATGACTGGTTTTGTGATCCAGGGTCACAAATATGAACTCACCACGGACCAAAGACATGTAAACTAACCAAAAACAGGACATGATGTCACAAGATGAGACCCTAAAAATTACAGAATGCTCAAGCGTACCTGGTTTCTCTTATCATAGTTGCAATTGTTGCCCATCACAGTTCAGTACAGGCGTCAGAACCGCGTCTCCTCGCAGCAGATGTGTGTGTGTGTGTGTGTGTGTGTGTGTGTGTGTGTGTGTGTGTGTGTGTGTGTGTGTGTGTGTGTGTGTGTGTGTGTGTGTGTGTGTGTGTGTGTGTGTGTGTGTGTGTGTGTGTGTGTGTGTGTGTGTGTGTGTGTGTGTGTGTGTGTGTGTGTGTGTGTGACAGAGGGATTCCTGCTGCTGTTTTGACTCCTTTACACATTTTATAAGCTCTTCACGAGTCCTCCGCTGGTCAAAATCCCATTATATAGGCTGTGGACACACAGCGATCGCATTAAGCCCAGAACACAGCTTTTTTGTTCCGTCACGGAAAATACATAATAAAAACCAACCAATAAGGTTGTGAACATATCCCTATGTCTTTAGGTGCGGTGTTAAAATGCCAATGTGAACGCTAAGCGGACCAGGACTAAATGTTTTTGTTGTTTTTTTTGGTTCGGACCAAACAAACCTAAGCGACCCGAACTACAAGTGTGAATACACCCTGAGAGTGCTGTGTGTCTGATTTGTGTGTGTTTATTCTCAGTGCTTAACTGACGCTGTGCTCTGTGTTTTATTTCAGTGTCTGTACGGCTGCTATGTCCACTCCTCCATCATTCCCACGTTCCACCGCCGCTGTTACTGGCTACTGCAGGTAAGAGTTCAGCTCTGCCACTTACTCTTTAACACTATACACAACCCAAAGCAACTTTCATCCCCATCCTGTACCTTGTTATTCTGTCGTCTTGAGCTCTCCGTCTCTGTTAAATGCATGAACAGTCTGACAGCAATGGCAGTAATTGAGAGTCATAAACACATTTATGGAAGTATATTAGCAGCCAGAGGTCGTCTTACACACTAGTCGATCAGTTCTACCAGTAGATGATGCTTTGGGCCTGTTGTCACTTCACAGAGCAGATGTCCTTGTTCTATATTTGGCACTTTATAAGTGAACTACACAGTTCATTTAGGGTGTTCACATACAAGCCTAAATCGATGTGAACCGCTCGGAGACCCGTGAAACTACCCAAGTGTTGTCTGGAGACTGACAGAAACCGTAAGCGAGCGGGACGTGAGGGTTTTTGCACCGCAAGCAAGCATCAGCTGAGATGTGCAAGCTTTCATTTCCCAGCCACATCATCCGAGCGGTTCGGGAATCAGTCTCAGCCGCCCGCTGATGCCGCACGCCGTGTCGTTTACAGGGGTAATGGGTGACTCGCATACTACACAGCTCAAATGAGGAGTCGTGCAGCCCGTAGCATGTGTGTGTGTGTGAGTTTCAGCATGTGTGTGTGTGTGAGTCAGGATTTGCCTACATTGTTGAGACCAAATGTCCCCTCAAGGATAGTAAAACCTGAAATCATCTACACTGTGCGGAGCAGTAAACTGCGCCCATGAGGAAACGACTTAATAAACATACTAAATAACGTCTTCATGGAGATATAAAAATGCAAGGGGTTAGCTTTAGGAGCAGGGGATAGAAAATATTATTAGTGCAGTATAAAAACAATCAATGGAAAATCCCCA